>NW_027219750.1:0-189311 GCF_027580195.1 Bos mutus
GCTTTCCAAAGCCTCTGAACTGGAGATTAGCTTGCAGAGAAATTGCTAAGGCAGACTCTTGGAAAGAATCTTTAGCTCATAGTCATTGTGACCTTACCAAGTGGCAGTTATATTTTAACTACTTAATTGATTCTGTCCTGGATATAAAGGAGAGCTACCTCTGAAGTTAAGGAAGCTTATGAAGAAGGTTTGGATTTTATCAAGATGTCTAAGAGATGGGCTTTTCTTGTGCTTTCTTTTTATTTCAGCTGTGACTTCTGTGAAAAGGTTCTGGTATAGCCAATGGAATAGAGTGACTGGATCAATTTAAAACAATTTTGGATGAACTTGCTCAGAGGGATCATGAAGTGACTGTGCTAGCATCTTCAGCTTCCATCCTGGTGAATCCCAGTAAACCATCTACCCTTAAATTTGTGTCTTATCCTACATCCTTCACTAAGAATGAGCCTGATTTGTGTTTCATGAAATAGATCAAGATATGGGCATATGAATTACTAGAGAGTACATTGTGGGTATATGATTTAAAGATGCAAAAAACATATCACAAATATTCTGATACTGTTCAAAAGCTCTGTGCAGATGCAGTTTTAAACAAAAAAACTTATGAAAAAACTGAGAGAGTCCAGATGTGATGTTATTCTTAGAGATGCAATTTCTCCTTGTGCCGTGCTGCTGGCTAAACTACCTCCCCTACCTTTGGTCCACAGTCTTCGATTTACCACTGGCAATACGTATGAAAAACTCTGTGGAGGGCTTATATGACCTCCTTCCTACATACCTATTATCATAGTTTAAATAAGTGACAAAATGATATTTATGGAGAGAGTGGCAAATATAGTTTATGATCTATATTTTGACTCTTCACTTGAGACTTTTAACAAGAAGAAGTGGGATAAATTTTACAGTGAAGTATTAAGTAAGCCTGGTTTATTACATTTTCCCTCCAGTAGATGAAAAGAAATCTTATCTTCTTTGTGTGGGTTAGGGTGGTATAATTTGTATTTTCTTATGTTTAGTGTCAAAATGGAAATATAACAACTTCTTAGTCAAAAGGTATCAACTATTCAGGAGAATGTGCAAAGTAGTCTAGAACTCTGTGACATTGGAAATGTTCCTCTATTTGACAGTAATAGTCCCATATGTTAATATTCTTGAGGCTTATTTATTTTGAAAGCTATGTATGCATTGCACTTTTCATAAATTATAATGTCTTTTATTTATTGCTGTAAAAGCAACTATCCTAAAACTCACAGTTTAAAAGAGAAACCATGCGGTTTTCTCATGACCCTATGAATCAGAAATTTGGGCTGGGCTTAGGAAAATGTCTCTTCAATGGGTTTTGCCTGGGCTTAATCTTTATGCTACTGTTAGTTACCAGGCTTGGCAGAGGTGGAACAGTCCAAGAAAGTGTTACTCACATGGCTGGGGTTTGGCAAATTAGCAGGATACTTTGATTGTTTCCTCCAGGTGACCTCTCCAACAGAAAACCCTGGACCTTTTTAGATGGTAGCAGAATTAGAGAATAGGTTGTATGAAAGTTTTAGGTCTAGACTTGAAAGTCACACAAAATGACTTCTGCTACCTTCTATTAGTAAAACAGGTCAGGAGGCAAACCCAAATTCAAAGGGTGAAGAAATTGCCTCCACCTCTTAATAGGAAGAGTTACAAAGAGTAATAGCCATTTTAAATATGCTATAGTAAGAAACTTCATTAAATATCTTTAAAATCAAATGAAGGTTAGCCATGAGGAAATATCTTTTTAAACCTGGATCAGTAAAATATATATATATATATATATACACACACACACAAAGCAATCTGATATTTTGTATAAACTTTGTGTTTATTTGTCTTTAAAATTAAACATTTATTTTTAATATAAATTTATTTTAATTGGAGGTTAATTACTTTACAATATTGTACTGGCTTTGCCATACATCAACATGAATCTACCACATTTCTATGTCAAAAAGAGTCGGACACAACTGAGCGACTGAACTGAACTGAACAGATGTTCCTTTTAGCTTTCAGAATCAAAGTTCCTGACATCTCACTCTAGATTCAAATCTTCTATTATTTTAATCTCTCTAACATCTCCATCATCTAGTCTCTCTATTAAGAAGAAAAATTGTGTAGTTGTGGATGAGTTTCTCCGAGAGTTATCTAGTATTATTCCTTCTATCTCAACGGATTAAATGTCATTTATTAAGTAAACTTCTAGTCTTTCCCATTTAATGCTTTCCTCTATTCCTTGGGATAGATCACTTAATAAGGATTTCTTATCCCTCCTTGCTCTTCTTTGGAACTCAGCATTCAGATGGATATATCTTGCCTTTTTTCATTTGCCTTTAGCTTCTATTCTTTTCTCAGCTATTTGTAAGGCCTCCTCAGACAACCATTTTGCCTTTTTGCATTTCTTTTTGGGAGATGGTTTTGATCTCAGCCTCCTGTACAATGTTATGAACCTCTGTCCATGGTTCTTCAAGCACTTTGTCTATCAGATCTAATCCCTTGAATCTATTTGTCACTACCACTGTATAATTGTAAGGGATTTGATTTAGGTCACACCTGAATGGTCTAGTGTTTTCCCCTATTTTCTTCAATTTAAGGCTGAATTTGGCAATAAGGAGTTAATAATGTGAGCCACAGTCATCTCCCAATCCTGTCTTTGCTGACTGTATAGAGTGCCTCCAACTTTGGCTGCAAAAAAAATATAATCAATCTGTTTCAGTATTGACCATCTGATGATGTCCATATGTAGAATCTTCTCTTGTGTTGTTGGAAGAGGGTATTTGCTATGACCAGTGTGTTCTCTGGCAAAACTCTGTTAGTCTTTGCCCTGCTTCATTTTGTACTCCAAGGTCAAACTTGCCTGTTACTCCAGGTATCTCTTGACTTCCTACTTTTGCATTCCAGCTCCCTATAATGAAATGGACATCTTTTTTGGTGTTACTTCTAGAAGGTCTAGTGGGTCTTCATAGAACCATTCAAACTCAGCTTCATTGGCATTAGTGGTTGGGGCTATTCTTGGATTACTGTGATATTGAATGGTTTGCTTTGGAAACAAAGAGATCATTCTGTCGTTTTTGAGATTGCATCCAAGTACTGCATTTCGGACTCTTTCGTTGACTATGAGGGCTTTTCCATTTCTTCTAAGGGATTCTTGCCCACAATAGATATAATGTTCACCTGATGAATTAAATTCATTCATTCTGGTCCACTTTAGTACACTGATTCTTAAAATTTCAATGATCACTCTTGCTACCTCCTGTTTGACCACTTCCAATTTACCTTGACTCATGGACCTAATATTCCAGGTTCCTAGGCAATATTCTTTACAGCATCAGACTTTACTTCCATCAGCAGTCACATCCACAACTGGGTTTTGTTTTCACTTTGGCTCAGGCTCTTCATTCTTGCTGGAGTTATTTTTCCACTCCACTTTATCCATTAGCATATTGGGCACCTACCAACCTAGGGAGTTCACTTTTCAGTGTCATATGTTTTGCCTTTTCATGCTGTTTCTGAGGTTCTCAAGGCAAAAATACTGGTTTGCCATTTCCTTTTTCAGACTTTATTTTCATGGGCTCCAAAATAATTGAAAATGGTGACTGCTCCATGAAATTAAAAAACACATGCTCCTTGGAAGACAAGCTATTACAAACCTAGACAGCATATTAAAATAAGCCTAGACATATTAAAAAGCAGAGACATTACTGTGCTGACAAAGGTCAGTGTAGTCAAAACTATGGTTTTTCCATTAGTCGTGTACGGATGTGAGAGTTGGAGCACAATGAAGGTTGAGCACCAAAGAATTGATGCTCTTGAACTGTGGTGCTGGAGAGACTCTTGAGAGTCCCTTGAACTGCATAGAGATCGAACTAGTCAATCCTAAAGAAAATCAGTCCTGAATATTTATTGGAAGAACTGATGCTGAAATTGAAGCTCCAGTACTTTGACCACCTAATATGAAGAACTGACTCATTGGAAAAAAACCCTAATGCTAGAAAAGATTGAAGGTAGGAGGAGAAGGGGATGACAGAGGATGAGATAGATGACTGGATGGAATCACCAAATCTTGGAGATGAGGTAGCGGAATCTCTGGGAGTTGGTGATGGACAGGAAAGAAACCTGGCATGCTGCAGTCCATGGGATTGCAAAGAGTCAGTTAGGATTGAGTGACTGAATTGACTATGGAAACCTAAAACATCAGGGATTAATATTAGAATATAAAAAAACATCGGGGGTTAATATTTGATTATCGATGTTTGCTTTCTGATTCTATAGCACCTGCAGTTTGAAAAATTAAGCAAAGGGTGACAGTCCAATAGATTTTTCATATCTGACTTCTAATCTTGATTCTGTGAGTGTATCCATTCAACAACAAATATTTTTTGAGCTTCCTCTTCATTGCTGTTGTTTACTAATTTGGGAGCAGAAGGAAATTAGTAAATATTTTTTGAGAATTTACTCTCTTCCAGGAAATCTAAGACCATCATATTTATTAATTCATAGGATAGAGGCATAGAGATCTTATTCATATGCAATATTATTCTCATTTTATACATATAGAAACTTAAGTAAGGTAACCTATTCAAGTTTTCATGGGGAGGAAGTGACAGAGATGGGATTAAAACATAGCAGTCTGGCCCCAGAGTAATCACTTTGCATATTGCATTATATGAAAGAAAAATAGGAGACTCTAATTTCAAAACTCCATCTATGATTTGGAGAAATATTATGGTAAGCATCAAGTGTGCTACAAAATAGAGAAGATTAGTTTCTCTTCATTGTGGTGGTCTTCATAAAAGACGTTCTCCATATCACTAAACTAACCAAACTTCTCTTTGCCAAGAGAGATGTTCCCTCACTACGTTTTACTAAAAAAATATATATATATATATATATATATATATATATATATATATTTGTGTTTGAAATTACTGTAAAAATTTTGAAACCGTCCTTGGCAGAAATTCTTTATTGCTCTCAATGGCTAAGAAGATTTACAAGCATAATTTAAGATTACATATATATTGTATATGCAATATTTAAGATTAAGATTACATATATATTGAATGGGGAGGCCTTACAAATAGCTGTGAAAGGAAGAGAAGTGAAAAGCAAAGGAGAAAAGGAAAGATATAAGCATCTGAATGCAGAGTTCAAAAGAATAGCAAGAAGAGATAAGAAAGCCTTCCTTAGCGATCAATGCAAAGAAATAGAGGAAAACAATAAAGTGGGAAAGTCTAGAGATCTCTTGAAGAAAATTAGAGATACAAAGGGTAAATTTCATGCAAAGATGGGCTCGATAAAGGACAGAAATGGTATGGACCTAACAGAAGCAGAAGATATTAAGAACAGGTGGCAAGAATACACAGAAGAACTGTACAAAAAAGATCTTCATGACCCAGATAATCACGATGGTGTGATCACTCTCCTAGAGCCAGATGTCCTGGAATGTGAAGTCATGTGGGCCTTAGAAAGTATCACTATGAACAAAGCTAGTGGAGGTGATGGAATTCCAGTTGAGCTATTCCAAATCCTGAAAGATGATGCTGTGAAAGTGCTGCACTCAATATGCCAGCAAATTTGGAAAACTCAGCAGTGGCCACAAGACTGGAAAAGGTCAGTTTTCATTCCAATCCCAAAGAAAGGCAATGCCAAAGAATGCTCAAACTACCACAAAATTGCACTCATCTCACACACTAGTAAAGTAATGCTCAAATTCTCCAAGCCAGGCTTCAGCAATACGTGAACTGTGAACTTCCAGATGTTCAAGCTGGTTTTAGAAAAGGCAGAAGAACCAGAGACCAAATTGCCAACATCTGCTGGATCATGGCAAAAGCAAGAGAGTTCCAGAAAAACACCTATTTCTGCTTTATTGACTATGCCAAAGCCTTTGACTGTGTGGATCACAATAAACTGTGGAAAAGTCTGAAAGAGATGGGAATACCAGACCACCTGACTTGCCTCTTGAGAAACCTGTATGCAGGTCAGGAAGCAATAGTTAGAATGGGACATGGAACAACAGACTGGTTCCAAATAGGAAAAACAGTATGTCAAGGCTGTATATTGTCACTCTGTTTATTTAACTTATATGAAGAGTACATCATGAGAAACGCTGGGCTGGAAGAAGCACAAGCTGGAATCAAGATTGCTGGGAGAAATATCAAGAACCTCAGATATGCAGATGACACCACCCTTATGGCAGAAAGTGAAGAGGAACTAAAAAGCCTCTTGAAGAAGGTGAAAGAGGAGAGTGAAAAAGTTGGCTTAAAGCTCAACTTTCATAAAACGAAGATCATGGCATCCAGTCCCATCATTTCATGGGAAATAGATGAGGAAACAGTGGAAACAGTGTCAGACTTTATTTTTCTGGGCTCCAAAATCACTGCAGATGGTGACTGCAGCCATGAAATTAAAAGACGCTTATTCCTTGGAAGAAAAGTTATGACCAACCTAGATAGCATATTCAAAAGCGGAGACATTACTTTGCCAACAAAGGTCCGTCTAGTCAAGGCTATGGTTTTTCCAGTGGTCATGTATGGATGTGAGAGTTGGACTATGAAGAAAGCTGAGTGCCGAAGAATTGATGCTTTTGAACTGTGTTGTTGGAGAAGACTCTTGAGAGTCCCTTGGACTGCAAGGAGATCCAACCAGTCCATTCTGAAGGAGATCAGCCCCGGGATTTCTTTGGAAGGAATGATGCTCAAGTTGAAACTCTAGTACTTTGGCCACCTCATGCGAAGAGTTGACTCATTGGCAAAGACTCTGGTGCTGGTAGGGATTGGGGGCAGGAGGAGAAGGGGATGGCAGAGGATGAGATGGCTGGATGGCATCACTGACTCGATGGGCGTGAGTCTGAGCGAACTCCGGGAGTTGGTGATGGACAGGGAGGCCTGGCCTGCTGCGATTCATGGGGTCTCAAAGAGTCGGACACGACTGAGCTACTGAACTGAACTGAACTGAACTGAACTGATAGGAGGTAGAGGCTTGAAGAACAGAGCCAAGGCCAAAGTCTAGGAACAAATCTGCTAAAAATTAATCAAGAATCACAGGTCATAGAATATAAACTCTTAGACGAGGTTCCATAGCAGGGTCATGCAAGTTAATGTGAAGTGATAAAGGGCATCACATGCCAAACAGTCAGTGTAGAAAGCTGGTTGGTGAATGAACTGGAGGATGATTAGGCCTATCTAAAATAAAAGACTAAGCAAATAATCCAAAGACCAATGTTTCTAAAATAAATAATTCAGAGATTAAAGTTTCTAAGATAAAAGTTCATCAGGAATCATAGGTCATAGAAAAGCAGCTTGTAAGTGAGGTAACATAATAAGCACATGCACAGCAAAGTGAAGGAAGACATGGCAAAAAATAGCAAATAGTCAAAATAGGATGCTGGGCTGTGAATGAGTGTATGTGTGAATATATACTAAGCAAATAATCCAAAGCCATAAAAAAGCTTAGAGAAATTTTAGGTAAGTACGGGGACAGAAGTGCAAGTGACTGGTGCAAATAGACTTTTGCAACCAAGGCAGGTTTTCTAGCCTGGCTTTCCAGAATTTTTATGTCATTCCTTGAACAAGGAGCCTTCACAGCATTGCTGATTTATTCTAAGAATAGAAATTAACAAAGGAGATCCTTTAACCAAGTTATAAATACTAAAAAGGAAGATTTTTGTCAGTCTTTAGTAGGTGAATCTCCCTTATCACTCATTCTGATGTGCTTTTTAATATTTACTTTTAGTTTTTCCAATATTTATACTTTTTCTGGAGACCAAAGACACAAACTTAGACAGAGGAACACACTTGACAGACTGAATCATAAGATAGTTCCTTAGCTGCCCATCCTTTTTTCCTTTTTAGGCAGTTATCAAGCAGCCTTCCATTGCCATTAGATTGTAGTAATCGATATAGTCAGAATGTTTCAAATTTCCTAGGAGAGAAAAAATAAATAACATAAAGATGGAGGTGAAAGCCATCATTTCATTTAGTGCATCTCGATCATCATACACTTTCTTGATCACAGATGGTTCAAGAATTTAGTGCCACAATAAGTTTCTTCTTCAAAACATACAGAAAAGGTTGAGACTGTAGCTATAGGAGGGGAGGCTATTGATTCCTGGTGAGATCTGCATCATTAGGGAGGCTTCTTAAACCACTGGAGGGTCTCTTCTTACCTTTATCTATCCTCTGAAAAGTTCTCATGAGTAATCAGGATCCTCTGGTGGCTGGCTAGGTGACCTGAAGACCAGACTGAAACAAGTGTGAGAAGTGCAAATTCTTCATGCTGTTGGTCCATATTTAATGTGGAAAGTCATTAACAATCTTTAGAAAACAATATCTATGTGACTGAGATCAAGTTGGTGAAATAGAAAGACCCTAGACTTATCTTTTCCCATGGACACACTCAAAATACAACTACTCACAAAGCAATTATCTTTGAGAACAACCTGAAGACTAGCAGAAAAGACTTTCCACAACTACAGATATAAAGAAGGAGCCACAACAAGACAAGTAGGAGGAGCAGAGATACAGTCTAACTGGGACCCATAACCTGAGGTTGGCCACCTACAAACAGGAGGAATATCAGAACCATAGAGGTCCTCCTCCAGGAGACAGGGGTTTCAGCCCCCACATCAAGGTCTCTATTTTGGTAAGATATACCCCAGAATGTCTGGCTTTGAAAACAAGTGTGGCTTCCATTCAAGAAAACAGGAGACTGTAAACAAAATCTGTTCTCAAAGGGTATACACAAAATCTCACTTAGTTTGAGTTCCAGCAGACTCAGTAGTTTGAAAGACACCTGGGCAAGAACCACTTGCTGATCTTGGAGCATCTCCTGGGGAGGCATTGTACAGCTGGGACTACACCTGGGGATATGGCTCTGGTGGTAGCCATTTTTGGAATCTCATTCCACCATTCTGACACCAACCCTGGCAAGCACCATTTTAGAATCCTCCCTCTAACCTATTAGCACCAGAAGCTTCCCCTGCCAATGGGTGCATGGCAATCACACAATGTTGGGTTCTCCCTGGAAGATGGGATCCTCAGTTAGTTTAAAAATGTTTAAAAGGTCAGAACATTAAGTAAAAATGCACAAATATTGAAAATGTCAGAATGTTATTAAAAATGCACAAATATTATGAAAGTGTAAATAATTACAGAGGGAAAAATTAAAATCTATTAGTGAACAGGAGGAGAAAACAAGAAGATGATCATTTAGAATGAGTCTGCAATATTTGAACAGGGAGGCCTGGCGTGCTGTGATTCATAAATAATTACAGAGTAAAATTGACTTAGAATTAAAATCTATTAGTGAACCTGTAACGTATGATACAAGAGTTAATCTTTAATGGTATATGAACCTATGAAAGGTTCAAAGGTGCCAAGGGAAGAAGATATGAGCTGTATAAGTTTCTCACTTACATGTGTTTTTCCCTCTCTTTTTTCTCTATATATGTTTGTTCAAATTGTAAAACACTGGCATTATTTGTTCATCTTGGCCAATACAGAACTGAAACTTTATTGCTCTATCATCTAAGAAAAATGGATATATATTCACAAATTACCATATATTCCTTTTCTTAATTTTCTTTTTCAGGAATCCCCACTACATTCTGTGAATTAATGAGAAAACTGATTTTTGGTTGATAAAAAGCTATTGGGATTTTGAATTTCCCCAACCATTCTTACCAAATTTTGATTTTGTTGGAAGACTTCACTGAAAACCTGCCAAACCCCTGCATAAGGTAAAATTTTTTAGTTTTTCTTGCCCAAATACTGTCTTATGGAAAAATTTTGCTGCATTAAGTCGCTTCAGTTGTGTCCAATCCAAATAGCCCATCAGGTCTCCTCCCTGGATTTTTACTGGAATGGGGTGCCAATATCCATAAAATTTCTTCACACTATTCCTTCACACCATTCTTTCATTTACTGTGTGTTTCATGTTTCACTATTACTGAATATTCTGGATTATATAACAGTCATAAAAATATGAGAGAAATGCAAGATTATATGGATATAGCCACTATGAAAAAGTCTTCCAACACATGAGAAATATTATTTTTTCAACAAATATGTTTTCTTTGTCTGCCAAATGTCAGATTCTTTACTCTGTACAGAAGAAGGAGGGGTGAAAGAGAGACACAATGGTAGTCCTTGGGGATCTTATAGACTGGTCAACCAGAAAAATATGAATGTTAAACAATTACTTATAATAAAGTACAAATTAAAAGATACTTTAAGATTGAGATGATGTGGGAGTGATCTCTCATATTTTATTAAAGTAAATTGCAATGAAATATCTAAAAGAATCAAATTCTGATAATGCCATATTAAAATTGGAAATATATGAGAGTATTCAAAGACTATGGAACTGAGAGACTGAACTGAACTGAACTGATGGAATCTGGTGCTTTAATATATGGTACTATGGTACTATGTAAAAAAATATATAAAAACAAATTCTGCCAAAGTACCTTTTCTATAAAATATGGATGCATGAGAATAAAGGAAGAAACGTTTGGTCTACTTTATAGGCCAGAACTACTGAGAATAAAAATAATCCACCAGATACATAAAGCCCTTGGACTTCCCAGGTGGTGCTAGTGGTAAAGAACCTCAGGTTTAATCCCTGGGTCATGAAGATCCCCTGCAGAAGGGCATGGCAACTCACTCTAGTATTTTTTTTTGAATCTGGAGAATCCCAAAGAACAGACACAATTAGAATGACTTAGATCACATGTCCCAGGGACAGGGGAGCCTGATAGGCTGCCGTCTACGGGGCCGCACAGAGTTGGACATGACTGAAGCGACTTAGCAGCAGATCACATGTACATGAAGCTCTTACACACTGCCAAAACATAGTGATTCATAACTATTGGCTACCATGACTTTTTTTTTAGTGAACTTTTGGCCAAAGAAATTTGTCTCAGAAATCAAAAACAGAATAAAATATTAAAATAGTGTTTGAAGTTTTAAGCAGTCTCACCAGTATCTAGACTGGAGGGATTCCTTCTGTGTGTGTGTGTGTGTGTGTGTGTGTGTACTGTTCAAACTCATATATTTTTTCCAAAACCTTTGTGAATGCACTTCAGTATTTTTCCTGATCTTATCTGAGGTGAAAGAACTTCACAACTCAAAACAGACCAGAAATCATTGCATTCTGATAATACAATTCATGAAAATAAGTCTCTCTCAGGAAATGGTGCTAGTGGTAAAGTACTGGCCTGCCAATGCAGGAGATGTAAGAGTCGCAGATTGGATCCCTGGATTGGGAAGATCCCCTGGAGGAGGGCATGGCAAACAATTCCAGTATTCTTGCCTGGAGAATCCCATGGACAGAGAAACTGGGCAGACTATAGTCCATGGGTGTGCAAAGAGTTGGAATCTAGTGAAGTTACTTAGCACTCATGACACAATGCCTAATTTCATAGGTATAGTTCTATTTCAATCATGTAAACTTCCTGATTTCTTTAATACCACAGTTGGTAAAGAATCTGCCTACAATGCAGGAGACCTGGGTTTTATGCCAGGGTAGGGAAGATCCCCTGGAGAAGGAAATGGAAATTCATCCCAGTATTCTTGCCTGGAGAACTCCATGGACAGGGGAGCTGGGCAATCTACAGTACATGGGGTCAAAAAGAATCAGACATGACTGAGAGACTAACTTTCAACTTTCACTTTTTAAGCTGCCTGATCTCACACCAGGTTTGGAAACAAATATAGTAAGGTAAATACCAAGGAAGAAGTTTCTGGTTTAGTATTAACCTACACAATGTTGTTGCTGTTCAGTTGCACAGTCATGTCCAACTCTTTTCGACCCCATCAACTGCAGCATGCCAGGCTTCCTTGTCTGCTGGGAGCGAGCTCCGCCCATAGCAAAGGTCATGAGGAAGGAGGCTTGGCATACGCAAAGGCGGGATTGAGCCTCAGGAGTCCCCCTGGAAATTCTTGAGCATCTACCCCCAAAACCAGAGTCTGCCTACTTTCTGCTTTGTGCTCTCACCTACATCTCTGACTTTACGGGGGGCTGTGCCCCACTACCTCTCTCCAAAAAAAGAGTTAGCTTACAGCTCCAGTTAATAATTCCTGGGTGTGACAGTGTTTCAACATACAAACTCCTTTGGAAATCCTCTAGCCTGCCTGAATAGGTTTTTCCGGCCACATGTGATTTTTCAGAGCCTCCCAACTGTGAGAGGCAGAGGTCCTAAACCGTCTAAACACAGATTCCTTTGAGTAGTTAAAAGATTGATTAGAAATTGTATTGGTGAAGGGTTTTTCACTTGTTGGGCCAATGTTTGCTGCTAAGTCTCCATATCCCTTACCTACTGTGTCCTTGGCAGTGTATTGATTGATATAATGGGTGTATAGAAAAGTAAGTAGTAGCCTCAATGTTTGTAACCTTGGACCCTTGAATTAATTCTTTTTCTTGTTACAGCCCACCACACCTTTGCCCTATAGGAATGCAATTTTATCTAATGCTTTTGGAGGGTGGTGCCTGACTTTAGAATAATACCTTTAGAGAAAAATAAGTTTCTTAAAATGTTAACAGGCCTCCGGGCCAGAAGATGATGCAAATCACCTAAACTTTTGCATATGATAAGTTTGCAGGAAGAAAGCCTGGCTTACTTCATGACTCTACCCCTTCCCCCATTATCCTCTATGCATGACTTAAGGTATAAAAACTACTTTGGAAAATAAAGTGCGGGCCTTGTTCACCGAAGCTTGGTCTCCCCATGTCGTTCTTTCTTTCACCTTCTGGCTGAATTTTTCCTCTGAGGCAGGGAAGCTCGTCAAGCCTACTAATTTTGCCTGGGCTTCTAAGATCTGACCGGGGAGGCCTTAGTGTCTCCTCTCCTTCGGGAGAACTGGAGGACGCCTGCGGCCTTCGTAGGTGATGTAAATTCCCTGCTTCGGAATTTTATTCAGCCTCTTTTCTTCACTGAATTTTCCTACTGAGCTATTTTTATTTCAGCCACTTTCTCCACTGAATTTCCTCACTGAGATATCCTCATTCTATTACTCTTTATATCTTTGATGAATATTTAAATAAATAGGTCGCCGACGCCGTCTCTCCTTCAGATACCCTGGATCAGCCGGGGCTGGACCCCGGCACTTGTCCTTCACCATCTCCTGGAGCTTGCTCAAACTCATGTCCACAGAGGTAGTGATGCCATCAAACCATCTCCTCCTCTGTCGTTACATCTCTTGCCTTCAGTCTTTCTCAGAATCAGGATCTTTTTTTAACAAGTCAGCTCTTTGTATCAAGTGGCTAAAGTATTGGAGTTTCAGCTTCAGCATCAGTCCATCCAATGAATGTTAAGGATTGATTTCCATTAGAATTGATTGGTTGGATCGCCTTACTATCCAAGGAACTCTAAAGAATCTACTCCAGTGCCACAATCCAGTTCAGTCCAGTTCAGCTCAGTCATGTCCAACTCTTTGTGATCCCATGGACTACAGCATGCCAGTCCTCCCTGTCCATCATCAACTCCCTGAAATTGCTCAAACTCATATCCATTGAAATCGTGATACAATCCAACCATCTCATCCTCATCATCCCCTTCTCCTCCTGCTTTCAATCTTGCCCAGCATCAGGGTCTTTTCTAATGAGTCAGTTCTTTGCATCAGGTAGCCAAAGTATTGGAGTTTCAGCTTCAGCATCAGTCTTTCCAATGAATATTAAGGACTGATTTCCTTTAGGATGGACTGGTTGGATCTCCTTGCAGTCCAAGGGACTCTCAAGAGGCTTCTCCAACACCACAGTTCAAAAGCATCAATTCCTCTGTGCTCAGCTTTCTTTCTCATCCATACATGACTACTGGAAAATCCATAGCTTCAGCTAGATGGACCGTTGTTGACAATGTCTCTGCTTTTTAACATGTTGTCTAGCTTGGTCATAGTTTCTGCCAAGAAGAAAGCATCTTTACTATCATAGCTGAAGTCACCATCTTCAGTGATTTTGGAGACCAAGAAAATAAATTCTCTCACTGTTTCCATTGTTTGCCCATCTATTTGCCATGAAGTGATGGGACCAGATACCATGATCTTAGTTTTCTGCATCTTGCATTTTAAGAAAGCATAAAATCTTTGATGTTCAGGCTTCTTTATGGTCCAGCGATAAAGAAAACACAAGCCAGTGTAGGAGCTACAGGAGATGTGGGCTTAATTCCTGAGTCAGGAGATCCACTGAAGTTTTTCAGTAGCTCAGTCATGTCTGACTCTTTGCCACCCCATGGACTGCTGCATGCCTGCCTTCCCTGTACTTCACCATCTCCCAGAGCTTGCTCATACTCATGTCCATTGAGATCGTTATGACATCCAACCATCTTATCCTCTGTCATCCCCTTCTCCTGTCTTCAATCTTTTCACAGCATCACGTCTTTTCTAATGAGTCAGTTCTTTGCATCAGTTGGCCAAAATATTGGAGCTTCAGTTTCAGTATCCATCCTTCAAATGAATATTCAGGACTGATTTCCTTTAGGACTGACTGGTTTAATCTCCTTGCTACCCAAGGGACTCTCAAGAGTCTTCTTCAACACCACAGTTCAAAATTTGCACAATAGGATCCACATTTAAAAATGTAGATGAAAGTTTTCTGTAACTTTATGTCATGAACCATAATTAGTTCTAGATAGCTGGATCAGATGTTTTACCCAAGTAGTCACCCTCTCATGGTGTAAAACCCACCAAAAATAAATAGCTTACAGGCAAAATCTGTCACATTCACTGTATATCATAGCATCAATATCCTTAAAATGTCTAGGCCAAGATCAGAAATAAAATCAAATTTATACTCAACATTTAAACATCCTATATAAAAGTAGTGATAATATATGATATTGCAATTTCATTAGGTTTTGAATAAAAATAGGGTGAAATAAGCTATGGAAATTTTGAAAAGCTATTTCCTTAACAGAGATGAAATTAATGTAGCCTGCCCAGTGTTATCAGAGCATGAGCTAGGAAGAAAACAGAAATAACATTTTAAGACAAGAAAAAATAATTTTAGCAGTCTTTCTCTCTTTCAGACAATTACTATAATATCATGAGAAGTTTAATAGATCAGAGTCTTAACTGAGGCTTAAATTTAGGGAACTGTGGATATTGGGAATTTGAAACACCAATAAATAAATAATAAATCATGGTTAATAAATTGAGAGTTCTTATTTATTTATATAGAGATGATTTAACTAGAGCGTTTTTCTTCTTTTGACAAGCAATTATATGCAACCTCTTACTCTGTTTATATTATCATGAAAAAGTGAAAAGCAAAAGTATTAGTTGCTCAGTTGTGTACAACTCTTTGCCATCCCATGGACTAGAGCCAACCAGGTCCCTCTGTCCATGGAATTCTTCAGGTAAGAATATGGGAGTGGGTTGCCATTCCCTTTTCTAGGGGATCTTCCCTATCCAGGAATTGAACCTGGGTCTGTCTCCTGCCTTGAAGGTAGATTCTTTACCATCTGAGCCACCAGGGAAAACCCATCACCCTTATATTATCATACTTAGCCTTATAATCAGGAAAGCCTATATATCAGAAGTCCTGTCCTGAAAACTGCCAAGAAGAAAAGTAGATCAATTTAGCAATGAATACATTGGACAAAGAATGACATACAAATTCATGAAGCTGAGCTACAGACTGTTTTTCATTTTATTTGAGGAATTCTGTTAGGAGTTCAGGTCCTTTTAAATGCCTATCTTTTGTCAACTTCTCCAAAACAAACCAAGAAAAAAAAAGAAAAATAATAATAATAACTTGATTTGCTAGGCTAGGATTGTTTAACTTATTATAGGAAACAAGACAGCACTTGGACTGAGTTTCATCAATTTTCAGTAAAAGGAAATCAGAGAAAGATAATTCTAAGGTGTTGAGTTCTGGTTGGTGATATTAAGGAGAACTTAGTAATGTAAGGAACAGTTTGAAATTTAGCAAAGTTGAAGTCATAACTTTGGATTTCTGGACATAGTAAGGTCCTGAATCTTGTCCTGGTGAGCAAGCCATATGTTTTAATAAGCATACTATTTTATTTGTGTGCTTTTATAATCCTGTCATCCTGGGACAAGTTACTAAGCCATTGTTTCTGGTCTTAGCAATATTTTACAGAGAATGAGAAAAAAATTCCTGGTCCTGTTATTGTTTGAGACATGGAATAAAAATTACATTGTTTTCAAAACTCACTGAAGAAAATCAATGTGTTTTCACAATGTGAAATGTTTTTCCCTGGAGACTTTCATTTTAGTGACATCCTGTGTTAGTAAGTGATAAATAAATCACCATTCTTGTTAGTAGTCAATGATAATATGTTGGTTAAAAGAAATAAATTGCATATCACATCTCTTTCTAAATGGTTTTAATAGTATAGCATATTAGAAGATGATGCTATTCTAACAATTCTCTCTCTTTAGAAATGTATGTATTCATGTTCTTCAAACAAACTAAAGAAAGAATGAATGAAACAAAAACCCTCTCTCTGCTCATTCCCCTTCAGAATACAACAAACTTTTTTCTTTTCAGGAAATCAAAGAGTTTGTCCAAAGCTCTGGAGAAGATGGCTTTGTATTACTGAGTTTGGGGTCAATGGTTGAAAACCTTCCAGAAGAAAGGGCTAACATGATTGCATCGACCCTTGCCCAGATTCCACAGAAGGTCTGTTAAATTGCCTTTGTACTGAACAACTACTTGAATGAATCTCTTTAAAGTCTGGAGTGGGTCCATTAGAATGTTTTTTGCAAAGGGGACAGAAACAGAGAATATCATAACATGGTTAGACCAAAATGAATTGGTATATCTCATTTTTCTTTGGAAGTTGAATTTTAAAATGGAACAAGGGGGACATATGTGCTTAATGTTCCGATTCAAGTTTTACTTTGTTCTGAGAGACATTTCTATCTTAGAGATTATGTTTGTATTCTAGTGCTATTAAGTTAATTAGTAAGAACACAAAAACATCCAAATCTTGCCCCACAAATCACAATGTTTCCCAGAGGACTTCCTGGGTGTACAGTGGGAGTTCTGAGTAGCTGAGAATTATCCTGTTGCAGTTCAATTGGTAGCTGCACTCGATATTCGATATTTAAAATAGAATTTTGAAAAAGACTGAGTTGAAGCACAAAAATTCAAACCCTTCCTCCTACTCCTGCTCCCTCTTTTCCCAAGATGAAAATAGCATGTGTCTTAAAACCAGTCGTTGAGGAAAAGATCGAGAGAGAAGCCTGGGATCCAGGGTTTTTTTCTGTTAAAACAGAAAAAGATGACAGGAAGGAGCATGGGCTCCAGCTCAAAGTCTCTTAGCCCTGACCATTGGAGAAGGTGATGGCACCCCACTCCAGTACTCTTGCCTGGAAAATCTTATGGATGGAGGAGGCTGGTAGGCTGCAGTCCATGGGGTCGCGAAGAGTCGGACACGACTGAGAGAATTCACTTTCACTTATCACTTTCACGCATTGGAGAAGGAAATGGCAACCCACTCCAGTGTTCTTGCCTGGAGAATCCCAGGGATGGGGGAGCCTGGTGGGGTGCCGTCTATGGGGTCACACAGAGTTGGACACAACTGAAGCAACTTAGCAGCAGTAGCAACAGCAGTACTGCCCATTAGCAGTTTGACCTAATCAACATACTGTTCTGACTGACTGGATTAACAACTACTTTCTCAGAGGTGGGGAGGAGGAGGAGAGGTTAAAAACTGGGAAGCATGGAAGAATCAGTGTTAGCAGAGAAAAAATTAGAAAGACGCTTCCTATTAAAGTCCTGTAGTTATTTATGGCAGTATAAATCCATCAGTACTACTTGCCCTAAACTACCCCAAATAACCCTTACTATTTTCATCTGTGAGAAACTGGCATCAGGATGACAGCCTCAACAAGTAATTTAATACCTACCTTAAACAAACAAAAAAGAGCCTTACCCCCACTAACTATACAAAAAAATCTTCATGACCCAGATAATCACAATGGTGTGATCACTCACCTAGAGCCAGACATCCTGGAATGGAAGTCAAGTGGATCTTAGGAAGCATCACTATGAACAAAGATAGTGGAGGTGATGAAATTCTAGTTGACCTATTTCAGATCCTAAAAGATGATGCTGTGAAAGTGCTGCACTCAATATGCCAGCAAATTTGGAAAACTCAGCAGTGGCCACAGGACTGGAAAAAGTCAGTTTTTATTCCTATCCCAAAGAATGGCAATCCCCAAAAATGTTCAAATTACCCTCATCAAATTGCACTCATCTCACATGCTAGAAAAGTAATGCTCAAGTTTCTCCAGCCAAGCTTCAATAGTATGTGAACTGTGAACTTCCAGATGTTCAAGCTGGATTTAGAAAAGGCAGAGGAACCAGAGATCAAATGTCAACATCTTCTGGATCATCAAAAAAGCAAGAGAGTTCCAGAAAACATCTACATTTGTTTTATTGACTATGTCACAGCCTTTGACTGTGGGGATCACAACAAACTGTGGAAAATTCTGTGGAAAATTCTTAAATAAATGGGAATACCAGACCACCTGACCTGCCTCCTGAGAAATCTGTATGCAGGTCAAGAAGAAACAGAACTTGACATGGAATGACAGAATGGTTCCAAATCAGGAAAGGAGTATGTCAAGGCTGTATATTGTTACCCGGCTTATTTAACTTATATGCAGAGTACATCATGAGAAACTCTGGGCTGGAAGAAGCACAAGCTGGAATCAAAATTGCCGGGAGAAATATCAATAACCTCAGATATGCAGATAACACCATCCTTATGGCAGAAAGTGAAGAGGAACTAAAAAGCCTCTTGATGAAAATGAAAGAGGAGAGTAAAACGTTGGCTTAAAGCTGAACATTCAGAAAACGAAGATCATGGCATCCAGTCCTATCACTTCATGGCAAATAGATGGGGAAACAATGGAAACAGTGAGAGACTTTATGTTTTGGGCTCCAAAATCACTGCAGATGGTGACTTCAGCCATGAAATTAAAAGTTGCCTGTTCCTTGGAAGAAAAGCTATGACCAACCTAGACGGCATATTAAAAAGTAGAGATATTACTTTACCAACACAGGTCCGTCTAGTCAAAGCTAGGTTTTTTACAGTAGTCATGTATGGATGTGAGTGTTGGACTATAAAGAAAACTGAATGCTGAAGAATTAGTCTTTTGAACTGTGGTGTTGGAGAAGACTCTTAAGAATCCCTTGGACTGCAAGGAGATCCAACCAGTCAATACTAAACGAAATAGTCCTGAATATTCATTGGAAGGACTGATGCTGAAGCTGAAACTCCAATACTTTGGCGACTTGACACGAAGAACTGTTTCATTGGAAAAGACCCTGATGCTGGAAAAAATTGAAGGCGGGAGGAGAAGGGGAAGACAGAGGATGAGATGGCTGGATGGTATCCCCTACACAATGGACATGAGTTTGAATAGGCTCTGGGAGTTGATGAGGGACAGGGAGGCCTGCCGTTCTCAGTCAGTGGGGTCGCAAAGAGTCGGACATGACTGAGTGACTGAACGAACCACTAATCTAGGATTTAGGGTTATTTCATCCTATTGAGAAATGAGAATTTCAGCATCAGTGATTTCTTTGATTGCTTAGCACTGCTGATACATTCTAAATTAGTATTTTCTATTGTAAAAAGCTACTGGAGGTGATGGAATTGCAGTTGAGCTATTTCACATCCTGAAAGATGATGATGTGAAAGTGCTGCACTCAATATGCCAGCAAATTTGGAAAACTCAGCAGTGGCCACAGGACTGGTAAAGGTCAGTTTTCATTCTAATCCCAAAGAAAGGCAATGCCAAAGAATGTTCAAACTACCACACAATTGCACTCATCTCACATGCTAGTAAAGCAATGCTCAAAATTCTCCAAGTCAGGCTTCAGCAATATGTGAACCATGAACTTTCTGATGTTCAAGCTGGTTTTAGAAAAGGCAGAGGAACCAGAGATCAAATTGCCAACATCCGCTGGATCATGGAAAAAGCAAGAGAGTTCCAGAAAAACATCTATTTCTGCTTTATTGACTATGCCAAAGCCTGTGATGGTGTGGATCACAATAAACTGTGGAAAAGTCTGAAAGAGATGGGAATACCAGACCACCTGACCTGCCTCTTGAGAAATCTGTATGCAGGTCAGGAAGCAACAGTTAGAACAGGACATGGAACAACAGACTGGTTCCAAATAGGAAAAGGATTACACCAAGGCTGTATATTGTCACCCTGCTTATTTAACTTCTATGCAGAGTACATCATGAGAAATACTGGGCTGGAAGAAGCACAAACTGGAATCAAAATTGCTGGGAGAAATATCAAGAACCTCAGATATGCAGATGACACCACCCTTATGCCAGAAAGTGAAGAGGAACTAAAAAGCCTCTTGATGAAAATGAAAGAGGAGAGTAAAACGTTGGCTTAAAGCTGAACATTCAGAAAACGAAGATCATGGCATCCGGTCCTATCACTTCATGGCAAATAGACGGGGAAATAACGGAAACAGTGAGAGACTTTATGTTTTGGGCTCCAAAATCACTGCAGATGGTGACTGCAGCCATGAAATTAAAAGACGTTTACTTCTTGGAAGGAAAGTTAGGACCAACCTAGATAGGATATTGAAAAGCAGAGACATTACTTTGTCAACAAAGGTCTGTCTAGTCAAGGGTATGGTTTTTCCTGTGGTCATGTATGGATCTGAGACTTGGACTGTGAAGAAGGCTGAGCACCAAAGAATTGATGCTTTTGAACTGTGGTGTTGGAGAAGACTCTTGAGAGTCCCTTGGACTGCAAGGAGATCCAACCAGTCCATTCTGAAGGAGATCAGCCCTGGGATTTCTTTGGAAAGAATGATGCTAAAGCTGAAACTCCAGTACTTTGGCCACCTCAGGCGAAGAGCTGACTCATTGGAAAAGACTCTGATGCTGGGAGGGATTGGGGACAGGAGGAGAAGGGGACGACAGAGGATCAGATGTCTGGATGGCATCACTGACTCAATGGACGTGAGTCTGAGTGAACTCCGGGAGTTGGTGATGGACAGGGAGGCCTGGCGTGCTTGGATTCATGGGGTCGCAAAGAGTTGGACACGACTGAGCGACTGAACTGAACTGAACTGAACTAATTGTAAAAAAATACAATTAGATCTCTTGACAGCACAAACTGGTAATTTGCTTATTTCAGTTTATAATGATCAGTGAAAATTAATGTGGCACTCTTTTTTAAAAAGAATTATTTCTTTTATTATTCTGCAATTCCTAGCTTTGTACAAAATATGTTCATGGATAATTCCAATATTGATACCTTTGGAGGAAAAAAAATGAAATAATGTCTTAATAATTTTGCACTTCCAAGATTATAGGAAGTGATTTTCCAATATGCAGTGTAAAATAATTTATATTCTCTCTACTAGTTGAAGAAATTTTATCTCATTATACTACATAGAAGAAAGTATAATATTGCTCACAAAATAAAATAGAAGTCAACCATTTCTAAAAATGCTTCATGGAGAAAGTAACCATAAGCAAATCTTCACCGATTTCTCTCAAAAATTGCTGAGCAAGCAAACTATTTTCTAGATTCAAACCACAAGTTTGTTATATAAGATAGTCACATGAAATGAAGTTGCAGAAATTTCAGTCAGCTTTTTGTGTACACTACAGTTCTGATTGATTCTTGAATGCTTTTAACTATTATATTACATTATTTACAAGCTAATTTCCCTCAAGTCTTTAGAACTGGTCATAGCATATTGTAGTAAACAAAATGATAGTTGATCAACAAGGTCCAAGATTTTTGCTGCTTTGATTTTTTTTGAACTATTATTTAACATTATTCAACATTCCTGAGCAGAAATGTCCACATCTATTCATTGAAAGAAGTGGGGCAAGATGACTTCTTACTAGATTTTCATTTCTAAAATGTTTTGAGCCTGTGATCTTATTAGTGGAGTTGAGCCTTTTATTGGTCATAGTAGGTTGTGTGGAGATTCAGTGGGAAGAAACCAGATATGTTAAGAAACAGTGCTCAACTTTTTAAGTGGACCCCATATTATGATCTTCTGGGTAAGAAGGTGGCAAAAAAAAAAAAAAATACTAAGTTCTAATTAAGAGAAAATCTCAGGGACAATAGTGGAACAGCAAGGTAAAACATCAACACCAGATAACAATTATCTTTCGCCTATAAATTTTGAATAGCTTCTTGACTGGTCATCTTGTCTTCCCACTCTTTTATCTCAGCTCTACTACTATTGTAGTGCTTTTATCTAAAATGATATAGGAAACATTCATACTTTTCCTTGAACTTTCAGTAACTCACATTGCCTAAAAGTCAAAGTGTAGCAGATATAAGATGACTTTGTAAACAGCACATTCATCATTTTTCCTCCATTGCCAAATGCCCCCTGAGATTCTCCATACATTATTAGAATGAATCATTCCCTCTATTCCTACAAGGAAGAAACAATGTTTCTTCACTGCCATGATTTTGAACATGGTGTTCTTTGAATCAAGAATCAGTCCACACTTGTCCACTGGACAAAGCAACTCTGCACTAACATCCCCTCTAATATATAGCTTTCTCTCATTTCCTCAGACAGACCTCCTTTGGAAATTCACAAATGTTTGCATGATCCCATGAGCATAGCAATCCTCAGCAGAAAGCATTGCCTTCTTTATTGACTTACACTGTCAATTTCTGTTTCTAACCATGGGACTCAGAATTTATTGTTCTCATTCATCTCTTTCTTAGGTCACCCGAAAACCAAAGCTTTTATCACTCATGGTGGTGGCAATGGCATCTCTGAGCCATTTACAATGTGATTTACCATGGTGGGACTCCCTGTTTTTTGACCAACCCAATAATATTGCTCACATGGAGGCCAAGGGAACATCTACTAGACTTGAACACAATGTGAAGTACAGATTTGCTCAATGCATTGAGGACTGTAATTTATGACCGTTCATGCGGATAACATTTCTTTAACTTGGTAGTATGTATAGATCGAGAAGTTCTCTTTTCAACAGTGAATATGAGTTCCTTTCCCTTATTAAGAGGCTAATTTTAAAATACTTAAAATTATATAACCAATCTGAATTTTACTTTTACATTCAACCAGTTGTTTCAAAGTTTATTTTAATCCTATCAATTTAATGAGCAACTGCTGCTGTTTAGACTCTAAGTGGTATCTGACTCTTTGCTACCCCATAGACTGTTGCCCACCAGGCTCCTCTGTCCATGGGATTCCCAGGCAAGAATACTGGAGTGGGGTATCATTTTCCTTCTCCAAATGAGCAACTAATCAGGGTAATAATTTCCATGACCAAAAAAAAAAACAAAAAAACTGAAAGCTATATAGCATATTGTAACAAGTATGTATTTTTTACTGTATGACAGAATCCATACAAGGGTTCCCTGATGGCTCAGTGGTAAAGAATCTGCCTGCAATGCAGGAGATACGGAAGACATGTGTTTGATCCCTGGGTTGGGAAGATCCCCTGGAGGAGGAAATAGCAACCCACTCTAGTATTTTTGTCTGAAAAATCCCACAGGTGGAAGAGACTGGTAGGCTAAGGTCCAAAGGGTCACAAAGAGTTAAGACACAACTGAGCAACTGAGCATACACAGCACGTCCATAGAAGACTGAAAATTGAGAAAGGAATTATTTCAATTCAATGCTTAGAATTTCTGAAACTCTAAAAATACTAAGAATTTCTAATCTTCTTGTCTCTATAGTTTTGCTTATTCTGGACATTTTACTCCAATAGCATCATACAATATGTGTTTTTTTTTTTTTTTATAACTGACTTCTTTAATTAGCAAAAAAAATTAGTTAGATCTATATTGCAGCATGTACCAGTACTTTTTATTATTGAATAATATTCTATAATATATCCATACCATATCACAGTCTATTAATACATTCATCAATTGATGGACATTTCTTTTTTTTTTTTCACTTTTGTCTATAATGAAAAGAAGCTACAAACACTGTTATACATGTTTGTGTGAACATAGCTTTTTATTGCTTTTTGGTAGCTATCTAGATATCATACACTGGGTCATAGGATAATTTTATATTTATAAGAAACTACCAAACTGTTTTCCAAAGTGGTCACATTCTACATTTTCACCAACAGTGTATGAGGGTTCTAATCCTCCATATCATTGTCAACACATGCTATTATCTATTATAATTTTTATTTTAGGCATGATAATGAATATGGTCTCTCTGCAGTCTTGACTTACATTTTCCTTAGAACATATGGTCTGAGGTTCATGACATTGTACAGGAGACAGGGATCAAGACCATCCCCATGGAAAAGAAATGCAAAAAAGTAAAATGGCTGTCTGGGGAGGCTTTACAAATAGCTGTGAGAAGAAGAGAAGCAAAAAGCAAAGGAGAAGAGGAAAGATATAAGCATCTGAATGCAGAGTTCCAAAGAATAGCAAGAAGAGATAAGAAATAAGAGATTTTATCTTATTGATAAGATTCCTCAGCGATCAATGCAAAGAAATAGAGGAAAACAACAGAATGGGAAAGACTAGAGAGCTCTTCAAGAAAATTAGAGATACCAAGGGAACATTTCATGCAAAGATGGGCTCGATAAAAGACAAAATGGTATGGACCTAACAGAAGCAGAAGATATTAAGAACAGGTGGAAAGAATACACAGAAGAACTGTACAAAAAAGATCTTCATGACCCAGATAATCACGATGGTGTGATCACTCACCTAGAGCCAGATATCCTGGAATGTGAAGTCAAGTGGGCCTTAGGAAGCATCACTATGAACAAAGCTAGTAGTGGTGATGGAATTCCACTTGAGCTATTTCAAATCCTGAAAGATGATGCTGTGAAAGTGCTGCACTCAATATGCCAGCAAATTTGGAAAACTCAGCAGTGGCCACAGGACTGGTAAAGGTCAGTTTTCATTCTAATCCCAAAGAAAGGCAATGCCATAGAATGCTCAAACTACTGCACAATTGCACTCATCTCACATGCTAGTAAAGTAATGCTCAAAATTCTCCAAGCCAGGCTTCAGTGATACGTGAACCGTGAACTTCCTGATGTTCAAGCTGGTTTTAGAAAAGGCAGAGGAACCAGAGATCAAATTGCCAACATCTGCTGGATCATGGAAAAAGCAAGAGAGTTCCAGAAAAACATCTATTTCTGCTTTATTGACTATGAGGATCACAATAAACTGTGGAAAATTCTTCAAGAGATGGGAATACCAGACCACCTATCTGCCTCTTGAGAAACATATGCAGGTCAGGAAGCAACAGTTAGAACTGGACATGGAACAACAGACTGGTTCCAAATAGGAAAAGGAGTACGTCAAGGCTGTATATTGTCACCCTGCTTATTTAACTTATATGCAGAGTACATCATGAGAAACGCTGGGCTGGAAGAAGCACAGCTGGAATCAAGATTGCTGGGAGAAATATCAAGAACCTCAGATATGCAGATGACACCACTAATATGGCAGAAAGTGAAGAGGAACTAAAAAGCCTCTTGATGAAAGTGAAAGAGGTTTGTGAAAAAGTTGTCTTAAAGCTCAACATTCAGCCAACGAAGATCATGGCATCTGGTCCCATCACTTCATGGGAAATAGATGGGAAAACAGTGGAAACAGTGTCAGACTTTATTTTTGGGGCTCCAAAATCACTGCAGATTGTGATTGCAGCCATGAAATTAAAAGACGCTTATTCCTTGGAAGAAAAGTTATGACCAACCTAGATAGCATATTCAAAAGCAGAGACATTACTTTGCCAACAATGGTCCATCTGGTCAAGGGTATGGTTTTTCCGGTGGTCATGTACAGATGTGAGAGTTGGACTGTGAAGAAAGCTGAGCACCAAAGAATTGATGTTTTTGAACTGTGGTGTTGGAGAAGATTCTTGAGAGTCCCTTGGACTGCAAGGAGATCCAACCAGTCCATTCTGAAGGAGATTAGCCCTGGGCATTCTTTGGAAGGACTGATGCTAAAGCTGAAACTCCAATACTTTGGCCACCTCGTGTGAAGAGTTGACTCGTTGGAAAAGGGTCTGATGCTGGGAGGGATTGGGGGCTGGAGGAGAAGAGGACGACAGAGGATGAGATGGCTGGATGGCATCATCGACTTGATGAACATGAATTTGAGTGAACTCTGGGAGTTTGTGATGGACAGGGAGGCCTGGCGTGCTGCGATTCATGGGGTGGCAAAGAGTCGGACATGCCTGAGGGACTGAACTGAAATGAACTACGGCTACTATGCAGCAAATATTTTCATGTTTTTATTGGCCATTTGTATCATTTTAGAGACGTGTCTCTTCCAGTCCTTTATCCACTTTTTAACTTGGTTGTCTTTTTTATTATTGAGCTATTAGAACTCTTATGTGTTGTATACACAAGTCTCTTTCAGATATATGTTTTACAAATATACTCTCCATCAGTAAGTTACTTTTCTCTTGCCAGTGTCCTCTGAAACACAATTTTTTATGAAAATTGGTAGAATATATATTTAATAATTAAATATTTCCATACTTTATTGACTCTGTTAAAACTGTTAAAATTTCCCACAAAGGAAATTTCCAGCTCAGATGCCTTCATCATCAAATATGTCCAAATACTTAAGAAAGAAATATATAGATCTTCTACAAACTTTTCTAGATAATGTCAAACATATTAGGTCTTTTCAGGTCATTTGATGAGGCCATAATCCTTACTATCAAAACAAGGCAATGACATTACAGGAAAAAATATTTTTAACACAAATCCTTCCACAAATCAAATACAGAACTAGAATGCCAATTAAAAAGTACAGTACATCTTGATCAAAATGGGCTTATTCCAGGATTGAAAGTTTGTTTAAATATATGAAAATGAATATAATTCAATAAATTGTCAACATAAAAGAGAAAAATATTATGACCAGTCCAATGATTAAATGATTGATAAAAGTCAATATCCATACATGATATCAAAAGAAATATTTTACAAACTAAAAATAGAAATTACTTTAATCTTACAGTAGATATATTTTTAAAAAAGCAATACAAATGATTACACTTCCTGGCAAAATATATACAGCTTTATCCCCTTCATTAGAAATCAAGAAAATATAAGTTAAACCTCATTTTTCCTTCAAAATAAAAGCTAAAATTTGAGAATTATCACAACCAAGCATTGACAAGTATGTGGAGAAATAGGAAAATTTGCATACTGCTGATGAGAACACAAATTAATAAACCACTTCAGAAAACTGTTTGGTAATATTAAAGAGACCTAAACATGCATTCAGCCTTCTCTCAGCAATTCCACTCTTAGATATATAACTAATAAATGTTTATAAATATATAAACCAAAATACATATATCAGCATAATTACAACCACATAACTAGTAATGACCGAAAGCTGTTAGCAATCCAAATGCCCAATGATCAAAGAATGAATAAATAATTTATGGTACTGTCAAACAAGGGAATACTATAGGACAGTGGAATCAACCAACATCTACACGAGTCAGACACAAATAACTACATACCATGTGATTCCAATATGTACACAAGTTAAATCATTGTACCGTGTTAGAGGTCAGGCTAGTACTTAATCTGGGGAAGAGAGAAGTGACTGGAAGCTTCCACCAGGAAGGAATGCCTATCAGGAGTTTATAATACTCTACAGCCTGATCTGGGTAGGAGTTATATTTGTGTTTCACTTGGTGATGATTTTCTAGCTTATTTGAGTTTTGAGCTGTTTAATTGAAATTGTGCAGCTTTCATGCCTGCTTCATACTTAAGGGTTTATTTTAGAAAATATAACAAATTTTAAAATGTCTACAGAGTAAATAGCAAAATAAACAAATGAAGAAACAAACAAAAACAATGGAAGAATTGCCATTGACTACTATCTTAATGTGATCAAGAAAAGATACTCTGCCACTCTGAACATAATACTGAGACAAAGTCTTCGATCAAAAACCTGAAACAAGCTCCAGGGTATTGTAGAGACGAATGTTCCAGAAGAACAAAAGGGACTGCAAGTTCAAAGGTGCTAAGGTAAGAAAACATTTGCAACATCAAGAAACAGCTAGAAGGCCAATGTGCCTACAACAGAGTGCCTGAAAAAAGTGATCAAGGAAGAGATTACCAGAGGTCTGGGCATGTAGGATACTATGGACCAAAGAACAGATTTGGGTTTTATTCTAAATGTGATAAGAAGATGGAAATTTTGAGTAGAGAGATGTAATAACTTAATAGGTATCTCCAAAAAATAATTTTGTCCACTGGTAGAAAAAAGATGGTGGAATGGAGAAGAGTCAAAGCACCTGGACTGGTTAGGAGTCATTTCATTTTTTATTACACTATTACTCTGTTCTATTTTACTACCAGAAGAACATCATCCTGAACTCGCCTTTCCACTATCCAACGTACAGTGTTTAGAATGGCTCTTATCAATTCCTATGGTAGAAAAGATTGAATTTTCCCACCTGACCTTCCATTTTCATTTTTAAATAACTGTCAATTATAAAATTTCAACTTAAAAGTAAAACTTTCAATGAGGACCTAGCTAAAAATAGACTACTACTTCTGTAATTGTAGCTTCCCTTGTGGCTCAGCTGGTAAAGAATCTGCCTGCAATGCCAGAGTACCTGGATTTAATCCCTGGGTTGGGAAGATTCCCTGGAGAAGGGAAAGGCTACTCACTTCAGTTTTCTGGTCTGGAGAATTCCATAGACTGTACAGTCCGTAGGTCACAAACAGTTGGACAGGACTGAACAACTTTCACTTTCACTTTTCTGTAACTGTATGACATTTACTTTGAATAATTTGTATGACTCTTTGAAAACCATCAATGCCATTGGTATACTTAAGCAAAGTAGCTTTCTTTCACAGTTTGTATCTTTGTACTTCTTTAGATAGAAAGAAAATGCTATGAGGCTATCAAGAATTCACCATGATCAACCGATAAGGCCCTGAACTGAACAGTCTTCTGGATTGAGTTTGCCACATGCCACAAAGGAGCCAAGTACCTGAGGCCAGTCACCCATGACCTCACCTGGTACTATTCCCACTCTCTGGACATGATTGGGTTCCTGCTGGCCTGTGTGGCAACTGTTGTATTTGTCATCACAAAGTGTTGTCTGGTTTGTTTATGGAAGTTTGCTAAAACAGGAAAGAAGGAGAAAAGGGAGTATCTGTATCTGAGAACTGTAGCAAGTTTTACTCCATGGATGGAACTCATCCAACAAGAAAGTTATGATAAGGATCCTCTCCTCCTGTGACAAAATGACTTTTCACAATTCAGCATCTCAGATTAAAGTTTGTTTTCAAGGGATTTTCTGTATAAGAGTTGAAATAAGTTATGCCAAGAGAAAAGTTGGTGAAAAATAAAATAAACATGAAACTATATGGGTATATATTGAAAATTATTATTTTAACTCAAAAGTTATACTGAAAAGAAATATCTTTGAATATGATAGTGTTTTACATGTTGTGAATAGACACAAGAACAATGAGAAGTCTATTTATAATATCCATATTACTTTGCAGATATTCAAAGTATTTTGTCTTTACTTTGGTGCAGAATAGTGTAGATTTAACTTGCTACAGAAACTGTTCAATAATTGGAATTGTGTTTAAAAATTCACAATTTTGTTTCATTTTTAAGACCTCTAAAACTTCTTTGTTATTACTGTGCATCAGTGTGCCTCAGCATCACTTCTTATCTAAAACCGTTATAACTCATTTCCCAGTGGAATATTTGTGGAATTAGAAATATAGTAGCTGATACCTGCCTCCTATTATGTTGTTCTTTAGTCGCTAAGTCTTGTCCAAATCTTTTGGGACCCCATGGACTATAACCTGTCAGATTCCTCTGTCAGTGGAATTATCCAGGCAAGAATACTGCAATGGATTGCCATTTCTTACTCCAGCGGATCCTCCCAATCCAGGGATTGAACCCGTGTCTCCTACGTTGTGGATAGATTCTTTACCACTGTGCCACCTAGGAAGACCAGTAGGCTTAACTATTCTTCCTTAAATCTATCCTGCAACACAGGCAACCTAAAAAGGATCGGTAGTCATTGTACAGTGAGAACTACTACAAATCCCCAACAAAAAGTCGAACAGTCCAATACGGAAATAAATAAAGAATATGAACAAGAAATTGACAGGAGTGAAATGGCCAATGACCTGTAAAAACTAACAAAGGCCACTCATGTTTTCAGAAATGCAAATTAAGTCAATTAGTTATTTTCCTACAAGTGATTTGTGGAACAAATATTATGGTAGAACTATTTCTCTGGAAATGGATCCCTTTTTTCCTTTTTCTTTTTTGCTATTTTTTATTGGAATATATTTGCTTTTCAGTTTGTTAGTGTCTGCTCTATCATGTCATGAATCAACTATTGGTATACATATATCCCCTCCCTTGTGAGCCTTCATCCCATCCCCTGACTTCACCACTCTAGATCCCATCTCTCTAAGATTACCAAGTTTAGCTCCCTGTGTTTAGAGCAGTTTTCTGCCCCTATCTAGTTTACCCATGGTAGTGTATACATGGGCTTCCCAGTTAACACAGTGGTAAAGAATCTGCCTGCCAATGCAGGAGATGCAGATTCGATCTCTAGGTTGGGAAGACCCCTGGAGTAGCAAATGAAAACCCATTCCAGTACTTCTGCCTGGAAAATCCCATGGACAGAGGAGCCTGGTGGGCTACGGTCCATGGAGTCACAAAGATGGGCATGTTGAGTGACTGAGCACACATGTGCAGTCTAAACATGTCAGTGCTACTCTCTGAACTTACTCCCTTTCTTCTTCCCTATTTGTATGTCTGTTCTCTATGTTTGCACATCCATTCCTTCCCTGCAGGTAGGTTCATCAGGACCATTTTTCTAGACTCCATAAATAAGCATTAATATATGATATTTTTACAAGTCTATATCTAGTTATCTGTCAGGCAGAAAGACTTTCGTATGGTCATCATTGTATTCTGAATACTTCCACTAGCACTTAAGTGGCTGTCAGTGTACAAACCTACAGCATAGGTATGCATGAGTGATATGGTCACTGGAGTAAACAGGTAGATTATAGGAAATACTGTTGAGTGATCTCCATGTCACATTACTAGATAAAGAACAAGTTCTAGGAATTACATAGCCTAAGCATGACACTCTCCTTTGGGAATAAAATTAAATATATGCAAACTTATATAACCACAGAGGAAATGATCTTAAAGAATATACTGAATTTCCAATGATGGGAATTTAAATTTTTTTCTCTAAATTTCATTATTTGACATTCACAATTATATTTTCATTTATTAATTGACTTTAAAAATAATTGGTGAAATCAACATATTAATTCATGATATTAAGTTCTAAGATTTTAATATCATGCTATCAGTGTATTAGTTTCATTCAAGACTTGAAATGACTAGAAATTTGGGATAATATTAGCATCAAATTAGGGGCTGTTTTAGGACACCTATTTTATGTTTTAAGTATTATAAATAAATATATTACCACATTGTATTTACAATATCAATAGTTGTAAAATCTTAACTCACAAAAATGTCATTACTGTGATTTAAGTATCAATATTTAAATGAATTTTTCAATAGCTTAAGGACTTCTGCTGGCATACACCTATACTTAGATTTGTAGTGCTTCTGAGACATAACTGCAAGTACTATGACAGCTCTCCCATTGAGTAATTTCCTCTCTTTTGTTTTTTTTGTTTTTTTGTTTTTTTATTTCTTTTTTTTTTTATTTCCTCTCTTTTGAACTTTAGTTAAGTCTGGTTGCTCTCTCACAAATGTTTCAGCTTAACTTCCATGGCTCAGTTATGAAATACAACACATTCTGTCTCCATTTTTCTTTCTGTCTCTATCTTTATGTCTATGTCTGTTTATCTTTATCTCTCTCTTTCTCACTTCTCTATCTCCCTACTCCTCATACCCAAAGTTTCCATGATAAATGACCATTTTGTGAAGAGAGACATAGATATGCCTAAGAAGTCCCAGTAGTTCCAGGCTTCCACCAGTTTGACTTCCCAAATCAATCCCTGCTATGTCCTTCAGATGAATACAACTGATCACCACAAGACTCTAACCATCTGAGTCATGATGTAAAAGCATCACTTAGCCAAGCCCAGCCAACACCCACAACTAACTATGAGAGGTAAAATGATTATTGTTGTTCTAAGCCAGTATGAAAAGGTATGACCAACCTAGATAGCATATTGAAAAGCAGAGACATTACTTTGCCAACAAAGGTCCATCTAGTCAAGGCTATGGTTTTTCCAGTGGTCATGTATGGATGTGAGACTTGGACTGTGAAGAAGGCTGAGTGCCGAAGAATTGATGCTTTTGAACTGTGATGTTGGAGAAGACTCTTGAGAGTCCCTTAGACTGCAAGGAGATCCAACCAGTCCATTCTGAAGGAGATCAGCCCTGGGATTTCTTTGGAAGGAATGATGCTAAAGCTGAAACTCCAGTACTTTGGCCACCTCAGGCGAAGAGCTGACTCATTGGAAAAGACTCTGATGCTGGGAGGGATTGGGGACAGGAGGAGAAGGGGACGACAGAGGATGAGATGGCTGGATGGCATCACTGACTCGATGGACGTGAGTCTGAGTGAACTCCGGGAGTTGGTGATGGACAGGGAGGCCTGGTGTGCTGCGATTAAGGGGTCTCCAAGGGTCAGACACGACTGAGCGACTGAACCGAACTGAACTGACTGAAGCCAGTATATGTAAGGGCAAATTATACATACTAACAGATCACAGGGACAATAATTATACTTTTGTCATAATATTACAATTAAAATATAACAGTCAATGTTACATTTTGAAAATAACTGTAACCCAGAATTGGGAGCCACCACCATACCATAATGATTTAGAGGTTGCACTTGGAACACAGATAGCCAAAATTTAAGTCCCTGCAAAACTATTACAGAGTTATGTGGGGTGGGCAAGTTAATCACTGACATTATTTCAGCTGTTCAGTGAAATACAGATTAGGTAGTTGTGTTAACTGAGCCTCCCATTTGGTGCAGTGGTAAAGAATTCACCTGCCCGTGCAGGAGACACGGGTTCTATCCCTGAGTCAGGAAGATCCCCTGGAGGAGGAAATAGCAACCCACTCTGTTTCCTTGCCTGGAAAATTCCATGGACAGAGGAGCCTGGTGGGCTACAGTCCATGAGGTCCCAGAGAGTTGGACACAACAGTGCTATGCACACAATTGGTATTAACTAACTCGTGAGGTTGATGAAAGGCTGAATGTGCTAACATTGTTAAGCAGTAAAAATAATTGCTGTATAAAGTGAAATGCAATTTGCATTAACTATTATCATTTAAATGCATAGGAAAATTTCCATTTTTTAGTCTTCCCATATACATGATGTATTTTTAAATATAACATGTTTCAAATGTAAATGAAAATAACAACATTTCCTATTAAAGATGTAGGAATTAAATTTATGGTACAGGATTGGATTAAGATGGTGGAATAAGAAGACAGTGAATCACCTCGCCCCATAAACATATCAACAATTCACCTTTATGTGGAACAATTCACACAGGAAACTAATTGGAAACTGGAAAATCTCTTTAACAACTAATGATATAATAAAGATTACCATGTAACTGGGTAAGATGGATAAAAACATAGGTTTGGGTCTTCTGCCCCTTGGAATGGATCTGAAAGGAAGAGAAGGTTTACAGAGATAGACTCTTATCCTGGGGATTATGTAAGTGGAGCCATAGAGTGTACATCCCAGTCCTGAGGTCTTATGTGGAGGAGACAAGCCCTTTAGGCTGCTGAGACAGATAGAAGGGCTAGAGAAGCTTAGAATCTGTTCTCAAAGAGTGCACATGTGCTGGCTTGCCAACAAACAGGGTAGGGAAGCTTTGTGCTGATAGTTGCTGCCTCACTGCACTCCCAATCCAAGCTGGTATATGTCAATTATAAAGATATATGCACCTAACATCAGAGATCAAAATACACGAAGCAAAATATATTGAAGGAAAAGAGACTTCCCACGTGCCCAGTAGTTAGGAATCTGGCTGCCAGTGCAGAGGACACTGGTTCAAACCCTGGTCAGGGAAGATCCTACATGCCACGGAGGAACTAAGCCCGTGGTCCACAACTACTGACCCTGCACTCTGGAGTCCGCAGTGCACTACTGAAGCCCAAGCACCCTAGAGGTCATGCTCCACAACAGGAGAGATTACCATGAGAAGCCTGCACACCACAACCAGAGAGTAGCCTCTGCTCACTGCAACTAGAGAAAGACCCAGTGCAGCCAAAAGGAAATAAATAAATTTGGGGCTTCTCTAGTGGCTTCTCTAGACAAAGAAGGCAATGGCAACCCACTCCAGTACTCTTGCCTGGAAAATCCCATGGACGGAGGAGACTGGTAGGCTGCAGGACCCCTGCAGTCCATGGGGTCGAGAAGAGTCGGACACGACTGAGCGACTTCACTTACACTTTTCACTTTTCACTTTCATGCATTGGAGAAGGAAATGGCAACCCACTCCAGTGTTCTTGCCTGGAGAAAATCAGGGACGGGAGAGCCTGGTGGGCTTCCGTCTATGGGGTCGCACAGAGTCGGACACGACTGAAGCAACTTAGCAGCAGCAGCGGCAGCAGTAGCTCAGATGGTAAGGAATCTGCCTGCAGTGCAGGAGACTCGGGTTTGATCCCTGAGTCCAGAAGAACCCCTGGAGAAAGGAATGGCTACCCACTCCAATATTCTTGCCTGGAGAATTCCATGGTCAGAGGAGCCTGGTGGTCTACAGTCCATGGAGTTGGACATGACTGATTAACTGACACTGAAGCCCAAGCGTGCTAGAGTCCATGCCTCACAACAAGAAAAGCCACCAAAATAGAAACCTGGATACCACAACTAGAGAGTAGCCCCTGCTCAGCACAACTAGAGAATCCAGCATAGCCAAATATAAAGAAATTAATAAATCTACAAAAAGAGATCTTAAAAGAGAAACAGACAACCCAACATTAATATTTGGATGCTATATTGCTTTATGTTCAGTAACAGATATAAAACTAGACAGAAGATGAACTAGGAAATGGAAAACCTCAATAATGCTATAAACTAACTAGGTTAAAGAGATATCTGCAGAATACCCCATTCAAAATGGGTAACATATGCAATCTACTCAAGTGCACATAACGTTTTCTAAGATAGGCTGTCACTAGGGAATAAAAAAGTCTCAATAAACTTAAAACAACTCAAATCATATGATGTATAGTCTCTGGCCAAAACAGAATGACAATAAAAATCAATACCAAAAACAAAATTTCAGAAGCGTACAAACACATGGCAATTTTCCAATATATTCCAAAAATAAATGAATCACATATGAAAACATAATTAAAATTAAAAAAAAATTAAGAACAATTGGCTCAGGTGGTAGACTCTGTCTGCAATTACAGGAGAATCTCATGATCCTTTGGTCAGGAAGATCCCCTGAAGAAGGGAGTTGCAACCCACTCCAGTATTCCTGTCTGGAGAATCCCATGGACAGAGGAGCCTGGAGAGCTACAGTCCATGGGGTCACAAAGAGTCAGACATGACTGAGTGACTAATACACACACACACAAGAAAATGCAGAACATAACAAAACTTATCAGAATGTATTACAACTCTGATTTCTTAGAAATGTCACTGATAGTTTCCTTTCTTTTGTAACTGTTTTTCTGATTTCTATTTCATTTATTTTACTCAGATATTTAACATTTCCTTCTTTATACTAAATTCTTCTCTTTTTTCAACTCCTCATGTTTCAGGGTAGGATATTTGAGTTTTTTTTCTTAATATGTACATTTATTACCGTAAGCATATCATATTACTCCTTGCTGTATCTCATACATTTTGGCATTTTTTGTTTTCATTTTCATTTGTTTCAAGATATTTCTTATTACTTACTTCCCTTTTTATTTCTTCTTTTACTCATTGGTTGTTCAAGAGGGCATTGTTTAATTTACACTTGAATTTTCCAGTTTTTCTTCTTTTGTATGATTTCTAGTTTCAGATCATTCATTATTTCCATTATTTTCTTATTGATTCTCTGCCTAGATGATTTCTCTGTTGTTGAAAGTGGGATATTGAAGTCTTTTATTACTATTGCTTTGCTATTTTTCCCTTCAGATCTGTGACTTTTTTTTAGACCATATTCAGGTGCTTCTATACTGGGAGTATATATTAACATAGTTATACACTTTCATAAAATTGACCCTTTTACCATTACATAATGGCCTTCTTTGTCTCATGTTAGAGCTCTTGACTTAAAGCCTATTTTGTCTGATAGAAGTTACTCTCAATTTCTTTTGGTTTTCCTTTGCATGGAATATCTTTATTTATAATTTCATTATTAGACTATGAGTATCCTTAAAACTTCAAAGAAGGCAATGGCAACCCACTCCAGTACTCTTGCCTGGAAAATGCCATGGACGGAGGAGCCTGGTAGTCTGCAGTCCATGGGGTCGCTAGGAGTCAGACACGACTGAGCGAATTCACTTTCACGCATTGGAGAAAGAAATGGCAACCCACTCCAGTGTTCTTGCCTGGAGAATCCCAGGGACAGGGGAGCCTGGTGGGCTGCCATCTATGGGGTCATACAGAGTCGGGAGCCACTGAAGTGACTTAGCAGCAGCATCCTTAAGACCTAAGTGAGTCTCTTATAAGCAACATATAGTTGAATCTTGCTTAGTCTTTTTTTTTTTTTTTTTTTGACCTATACAGCCACTCAATATCTTTTGATTGAACAATTTCGTCTCAGTGAGTCAGTTCAGTTTAGTTGTTCAGTCCTGTGTTTGCGACTCCATGAACCACAGCATGCCAGGATGCCTTATCCATTACCAACTCCCTAAGTCCACCCAAACCCATGTCCATTGAGTCAGTGATGCCATCCAACCATCTCATCCTCTGTCGTCCCCTTCTCCTCTTGCCCTCAATCTTTCCCAGCATCAGGGTCTTTTCAAATGAGTCAACTCTTCGCATCAGGTGGCCTAAGTATTGGAGTTTCAGCTTTAACATCAGTCCTTCCAATGAACACCCAGGACTGATCTCCTTTAGGATAGACTGGTTGGACCTCCTTGCAGTCCAAGGGACTCTCAAGAGTTTTCTCCAACACTACAGTTGAAAACCATCAATTCTTCAGCGCTCAGATTTCTTTATAGTCCAACTCTCACATCTGTACATGACCACAGGAAAAACCATAGCCTTGATTAGACTGACCTTTGTTGGCAAAGTAATGCTCTGCTTTTTAATCTGCTGCCTAGGTTGATCATAACTTTCCTTCCAAGGAGTAAGCATCTTTTAATTTCATGGCTGCAATCACCATCTGCAGTGATTTTGGGGCCCAGAAAATAAAGTCAGCCACTGTTTCCACTGTTCCCCATCTATTTGCCATGAAGTGATGGGACTGGATGCCATGATCTTCGTTTTCTGAATGTTGAGCTTTAAGCCAACTTTTTCCACTCTCCTCTTTCACTTTCATCAAGAGGCTTTTTAGTTCCTCTTCACTTTCTGCCATAAGGGTTGTGTAATCTGCATATCTGAGCTTATTGATATTTCTCCTGGATACCTTGATTCCAACTTATACTTCCTCTAGCCCAGCATTTCTCATTTTGTATTCTGTATATAAGTTAAATAAGCAAGGTGACAATATACAGCCTTGATGTACTCCCTTTCCTATTTGGAACTAGTCTATTGTTCCATGTCCAGTTCTAACTGTTGCTTCCTGATCTGCACACAGGTTTCTCAAGAGGCAGGTCAGGTGGTCTGGTATTCCCATCTCTTTCAGACTTTTCCACAGTTTATTGTGATCCACAGCATCAAAGGCTTTGGCATAGTCAATAAAGCAGAAATAGATGTTTTTCTGGAACTCTCTTGCATTTTCCATGATCCAGCAGATGCCGGCAATTTGATCTCTGGTTCCTCTGTCTTTTCTCAAACCAGCTTGAACATCTGGAAGTTCATGGTTCACATATTTAGTCTACTTATATTAAATTGAGTCTACTTATATTAAGTAGAGAGGAGCAACCCCACATCCAAGGAGCAGTGGCTGCGCAGGCACAGAAGGGCTGAGAGGAGCTACTCTGCATTCAAGATCAGGAGGGACGGCTGTGAGGAGATACCCCTCGTCCAAGGTAAGGAGCAGAGGCTGCGCTTTGCTGGGGCAGCCGTGAAGTGATATCTTACGTCCAAGGTAAGAGAAACCCAAGTATGATGGTAGGTGTTGCAAGAGGCATCAGAAGGCAGAAACACTGAAACCATAATCACAGAAAACTTGCCAATCTGATCTCACGGACCACAGCCTTGTCCTACTCAATGAAATTAAACCATGCCGTGTGGGGCCACTCAAGATGGGTGGGTCATGGTGGTGAGGTCTGACAGAATGTGATCCACTGGAGAAGGCAATGGCAAACCACTTCAGTATTTTCGCCTTGAGAACCCCATGAACAGTATGAAAAGGCAAAATAATAGGATACTGAAAAAGGAACTCCCCGGGTCGATAGGTGCCCAGTATGCTGCTGCAGATCAGTGGAGAAATAACTCCAGAAAGAATGAAGGGATGGAGCCAAAGCAAAAACAATACCCAGTTGTGGATGTGAGTGGTGATAGAAACAAAGTCTGATGCTGTAAAGAGCAATATTGCATAGGAACCTGGAATGTTAGGTCCATGAATCAAGGCAAATTGGAAGTAGTCAAAAAGGAGATGGCAAAAGTGAACATCGACATTCTAGGAATCAGCGAACTAAAATGGACTGAATCGGTGAATTTAACTCCGATGACCATTATAGCTACTACTGTGGGCAGGAATCCCTTAGAAGAAATGGAGTAGCCATCATGGTCAACAAAAGAATCCGAAATGTAGTACTTGGATGCAATCTCAAAAACGACAGAATGATCTCTGTTCGTTTCCAAGGCAAACCATTCAATATCACAGTAATCCAAGTCTATGTGTCAACCAGTAAAGCTGAAGAAGCTGAAGTTGAACGGTTCTGTGAAGATTTACAAGACCTTCTAGAACTAACACCCAAAAAAGATGTACTTTTCATTATAGGGGACTGGAATGCAAAAGTAGGAAGTCAAGAAACACCTGGAGTAACAGGCAAATTTGGCCTTGGAATATGGAATGAAGCAAGGCAAAGGCTAATAGAGTTTTGCCAAAAGAACACACTGGTCATAGCAAACACCCTCTTCCAACAACACAAGAGAAGACTCTAACATGGACATCACCAGATGGTCAACACTGATTGATTATATTCTTTGCAGCCAAAGATGGAGAAGCTCTATACAGTCAGCAAAAACAAGACCAGGAGCTGACTGTGGCTCAGGTCATGAACTCCTTATTGCCAAACTCAGACTTAAATTGAAGAAAGTAGGGAAAACCACTAGACCATTCAGGTATGACCTAAATCAAATCCCTTATGATTATACGGTGGAAGTGAGAAATAGATTTAAGGGACTAGATCTGATAGAGTGCCTGATGAACTATGGACTGAGGTTCGTGACATTGTACAGGAGACAGGGATCAAGACCATCCCCATGGAAAAGAAATGCAAAAAAGCAAAATGGGTGTCTGGGGAGGCCTTACAAATAGCTGTGAAAAGAAGAGAAGTGAAAAACAAAGAAGAAAAGGAAAGATATCAGCATCTGAATGCAGAGTTCCAAAGAATAGCAAAGAGAGATAAGAAAGCCTTCCTCAGCGACCAATGCCAAGAGATAGAGGAAAACAATAAAGTGGGAAAGACTAGAGATCTCTTCAAGAAAATTAAAGATACCAAGGGAACATATCATGCAAAGACGGGCTCGATAAAGGACAGAAATGGTATGGACCTAACAGAAGCAGAAAATATTAAGAACAGGTGGAAAGAATACACAGAAGAACTGTACAAAAAAGATCTTCATGACCCAGATAATCACGATGGTGTGATCACTCACATTCACCTAGAGCCAGACATCCTGGAATGTGAAGTCAAGTGGACCTTAGAAAGCATCACTACAAACAAAGTTAGTGGAGGTGATGGAAGTGCAGTTGAGCTATTTCAAATGCTGAAAGATGATGCTGTGAAAGTGCTGCACTCAATATGCCAGCAAATTTGGAAAACTCAGCAGTGGCCACAGAACTGGAAAAGGTCAGTTTTCATTCCAATCCCAAAGAAAGGCAATGCCAAAGAATGCTCAAACGACCACACAATTGCACTCATCTCACGTGCTAGTAAAGTAATGTTCAAAATTCTCCAAGCCAGGCTTCAGCAATATGTGAACCATTAACTTCCAGATGCTCAAGCTGATTTTTTGAAAAGGCAGAGGAAACAGATCAAATTGCCAACATCTGCTGGGTCATGGAAAAACCAAGAGAGTTCCAGAAAAACATCTATTTCTGCTTTATTGACTATGCCAAAGCCTGTGATGGTGTGGATCACAGTAAACTGTGGAAAATTCTGAAAGAGATGAAAATACCAGACCACCTGACCTGCCTCTTGAGAAACCTATATGCAGGTCAGGAAGCAACAGTAAGTACTGGACATGGAACAACAGACTGGTTCCAGATAGGAAATGGAGTACATCAAGGATGTATACTGTCACCCTGCTTATTTAACTTCTATGCAGAGTCATCATGAGAAATGCTGGGCTGGAAGAAGCACAAGCGGGAATCAAGATTGCCGGGAGAAATATCAATAACCTCAGATATGCAGATGACACAACCCTTATGGCAGAAAGTGAAGAGGAACTGAAAATCCTCTTGATGAAAGTAAAAGAGGAGAGTGAAAAAGTTGGCTTAAAGCTCAACATTCAGAAAACTAAGATCATGGCATCTGGTCCCATCACTTCATGGGAAATATATGGGGAAACAGTGGAAACAGTGTCAGACTTTATTTTTGGGGGCTCCAAAATCACTGCAAATGATGATAGCAGCCATGAAATTAAGATGCTTACTCCTTGGAAGGAAAGTTATGACCAACCTAGATAGCATATTCAAAAGCAGAGACTTTACTTTGCCAACAAAGGTCCATCTAGTCAAGGCTATGGTTTTTCCAGTGGTCATGTTTGGATGTGAGAGTTAGATTATGAAGAAAGCTGAGTGCTAAGAATTGATGCTTTTGAACTGTTGTGTTGGAGAAGACTCTTGAGAGTCCCTTGGACTGCAAGGAGATCCAACCTGTTCATTCTTAAGGAGATAAGTTCTGTGTGTTCTTTGGAAGGACTGATGTTAAAGCTGAAACTCCAATCTTTGACCACCTCATGCGAAGAGTTGACTCATTGGAAAAGAATCTGATGCTGGGAGGGACTGGCAGTATGAGGAGAAGGGGACGATAGAGGATGAGATGATTGGATGGCATCACTGATTCGATGGACATGAATTTGAGTGAATTTCCGGAGTTGGTGATGGACAGGGAGGCCCGGCGTGCTGCAATTCACGGAGTCGAAAAGAGTCGGACATGACTGAGTGACTGAACTGACTGAACTGAACTTATATTAAAATAATTATTAACAGATGTCATCATTTTGTGTATTGATTTCAGATTCTTTCTCTCTTGCTGTTTTACTTTGTAAGTTGATGTTTTGGGAGAAGTGTGCTTTTATTGTTTTATCACTTGTATAGTTATTATGTTTCTGCTTTATTATTACCAAAAAGCTCTCATAAAATGTCTTACAGTAAAACATTCTAATTTAAACTAAAATCTTAAAATCTATTCCATATAAAAATTCTAAATATTTACTGGCACCCTCCACATTTTATGTTATTAATGCCTCACTTAAAATATTTTTGTACTGTGCATTCATTAATAAAATATTGTAGATACAGATACTTTTAATACATTTTTGTTTTTAATCTATATGGTAGAGTTTATTATTGCAGTATTAGAGCATTCTGTGTTGCATTATATTTTTATCTTTACCCTTAAGTTTTATGTTGTTTTTCATGGTACTAATGTTTTCATGTTTTCATGGTACTAATTAACGTCTTTTTGTTTCAGCTTGAGGAACCTCATAAAGCATTTCTTCTAAGGCAGGTCCAATGTCAATGAATTCCTTCAGTTTTTGTTTGTCAGGAGAATTATTTATCTTTCATTTCTGAAGGGCGAATTGGTGAACAAGGGATTCTTGGTTGATGGTATTCTCTTTGAGTACAACATACACTTTCTTCTGGCCTAAAAGGTCCTACAGAGAAATCTACTGATGATTTCATCAGTCTTCCCTTGCATATGACTAGCTTTTTTTTTTTCCTTGATGCTTCCTAAATTCTATATTTCTCAATTCTGAGTGCCTGGTTATAATGCTTTTAAATGAAGAGTTCCTTGGGTTGAATCTGTTTGGGGATATTTGGACTTCATGTACTTAGATGCCCACAGCTTTCCACGGATTTGGGAAATTTCATCCATTAACTATTTAAATTAATTTTCTGCCTGCTTTCTCCCTCTTCTCCTTCTGGTATTCCTATAATATGAATACTCCTTCCTTGATAGTGTCCCACAGTTCATGCAGGTTTACTTCTTTTTCATTATACTTACTTTTTTCCCCATCTCTGGATAATATCAAGAGATCTGTCACCAAATTTGAGTATTCTTCCTTCTATTAATTCTTGGTGACTCTACTGTTGAAAGCTCTTCATTAGACTTTAATTCATTGTAATAATTTAAGGGTTAAAATTAGAGATAGCAATTCTATTCTTTAATTCATTGTATTCTTCAGCTCTATAATTTATGTTTAGTTGGTTTTATAAGTCCTTTCTCATTTTTAAACTTTTTATTTGCTCATGCTTTGTTTTTCCTGATTTTATTGAATTGTCTATGTCCTATAAAATGTCACATATCTTCCTTAAAATAATTGCTTTGAATTATTTTCTGGTAACTCATAGATCTCCATTTCTTTGAGGTCTATTACTAGCAAATTGTTTGTCACTTTGGTGATGTTAATTTTCTTTGTTTTTCCACTTTTCTCATTGCTTTTGATGATGTCTTTGTATTAGAGGTAATTGTCACCTTCTCCAGCCTTTCTGAACTCAACTTTTTTGGGGAAAGATTTTCACCTCAAGTTGGCTGTGAGGGTGCTAGGTGAGTGGGATGTAATATCTTTGTTCTCAGGAGTGCATGACTGCATAATTTCTCTGCATCTCCATCAGCATAGATCAACATCTGTGCAGACTGCATGGGTCTTCTGTGACCAAAGCTAGAGAGTTCCCACAGGTAGTGGTAGTGTTGGCTAGGGCCATTGAAGTGCTTGGCAATAAAGGCTTCTGAGGTCCTACTGTTCTCCTCTTTGGCCCATGGAAGTTAACTGTAGCTGAGAAGATACAAATTGGCACTCAGAAAGGCAGTGGAGCCAAAGACCTTAGGTCAGGCTGATGTGGAACAACTGTATCACTTTGTCCCTGAGGTACAACTGTATTGGCTGGGGCAGCAGTAACAGTCTCAAGGGTACAAGCATATATAATTCTCCCATGGAACTGGGGTCTATGTTTGTTGTTTGCTTCAGCAACACTGGGAGTAGGGAGAATGCAGCGGTGGTGCAAGCCCTGATATGACAGAATTCTGCAGTAGCTTAGGACCAGGAGTGCAGTGACATATAGCAGTACAGCCGTGGAATGACGAGTCAAAATTCCAACTCTGGCATCAGGAGAAGTCACAGAGTAGTATCATGGTCCCAGTGATGGCCTATTAAAGCCACATGTCAGGACCCATGAAGTGGACTGTAGAGCAGCAGTGGTGTGTTCCCAGTTGTGGTGGGTCAAAGCACTGACTTGGCACAGTGAGGTAAAGTGTAGGAGCACTGTGGCCCAAACAGTGCTAAAGTGAAGCTGAGATTTAGGACCCAGGAATAAGTTGTAGAACAGCAGCAGCTCAGCCTAAGTAATAACCAGTCAAAGCTACAACTAGGAATATAGAGTCAGGTTCAAGCAATAGCAGCATGACTTTGTTATGGCAAGACCAAGCACTAAGGTAGAAGCTGGGGGCAAAGCAGGCAGCAGCAGCTCTCATCCCATACATGTAGGGCACTGTGGTCACAATCAAGGAAGGTAGGGTGGGTATGGAGGTGATAGGTCCCGAAGGTCAGGTATTCCCACAGCGACTTGTCAAAATAGGAAGACACAGTAGTAAAGACTCTGGACAGCTCTGTCAGCTGGAATCAGTGCTGGTAAAGACTGTAAGTCCTCAGTAGCAAAGACTGCAAATGCCTATGATGGTGAGACTTGCTGGAATTCTGTTTTCCTTTTCCCCATGGGAGGAAATTCCATTGACAGAATCCTTGCTGGTGTCAAGCTACTCTGAACTAGAAGAGATGGTGATCTAGTTAAAAAGCTTTCCCATGCTTTGCTACATGGCCATCCTCAGTTTTTGCATTCTGCAAAGGTTTCTGCTCCATTTTTGTTGTAGTGCAGAACTTATCCAGTGTAATTTAAATTGGTTTCGACTTGTTCATTTATTGTTTTTGTGGGGGGTACAGGTGTTTGGAACTCCTAACCTTCCAACTTATGGATGTCATCTTATCTACTTCAGTGTCAAGGAGACTGCAAACATAAGATCCACTCACATGCTATTGTTACTACAGTAGTCTATACATTTCTCTCTTACATGTTAATAACGTAGTTGACTTGCATGTGCAAAATCATTGACTTTTATATCAGTGATAATACTGACAAAACAATATTAAACACTTTATTATCATGAAATGTTCTACACTTTGACCTTTCAATTGATTTCCACAGCTGCTGACTACTCATAAAATTTAGTTATTTGAAGTGTAGGAGTTAACTTTTAACTTCCTGATTGATTTCTCCTTGGATAAAAGCATGAGCAATACCAAAATGATAGAGTAATTTTTAAATACTGCATATGAGCAAGATGTCTACGAAATCGCTCTCACTTCTGCTGCTACTACTGCTGACTTGCTATTTTAGCTCTGGGACTTGTGGAAAGGTGCTGGTGTGGCCAGTGGAATTTAGGCATTGGATGAATATGAAGGCAGTTCTGGATGAACTAGTCATGAGGGGTCATGAGGTGACTGTTCTAATATCTTCAGTTTCCACTATTACTGATGCCAACAAACCATCTGCTTTTAAGTTTGAGATTTTCCCTGTATCTTTAACTAAAGATGATTTTGAGAATGCTGTCAAGAATTTGATTGAGAAATGGACTTATATGGCAAAAAAATTGTTTTGGACAAATGTTTCATCATTGAGAGAATTGAAAAGTTTACTTTGGGAATTTTCTGGAATGCTTATGAAAATGTGTAAAGAAGTTGTTTCAAAAAAGAAACTTATGACAAAACTACAGGAATCAAGGTTTGATGTCCTTCTTGCAGATGCCGCTGGACCCTGTGGTGAGCTGCTGACTGAGATACTTAGAATACCTTTAGTGTACAGTCTCCGTTTTTCGCCTGGCTATTTGTTTGAAAAATATAGTGGAAAACTTTCATTCCCACCATCCTATGTGCCTGTTATATTTTCAGCATTAAGTGATCACATGACATTCATGGAAAGGGTCAAAAATATGATATATGTACTTTATTTTAACTTCTGGTTCCAAACATTTGATGAGAAGACGTGGAATGAGTTTTACAGTGAAGTACTAGGTAAGTCATCTTTTTGGTTGGTAGCATGAAGTCCTAATTTTCCAAGTGCCTTCGAAGGTGACCACATAAACATAAAGCCACAGGATTTGTCTCTTACAAGGAAATGAGGGAATGAAAATATAAAATGATCCATCAATCCCATAAATATTATGGAAACACTTAAATCATAGGGTAACGTAGAACCTTGTGGCCCCTTACTAGTATAGGACACTCCAGGAAATTGTAAACCACAAATTGAAGCACTTAGGATATCTCCAAACAATTATATACGTAACTCATGAAACTTCATCTTTCAACTTAAAAACGTCACTGGAAACCTCATAAAATATCTTGATAAATGAAGACAAGTAGATTAAGGTATTACAAACACATTTGTAGTGTGAGTATCTAGGTAGCATTTAGAAATTGTTTCTACTTGTGTAGCTCAGTTTCCATATATTATTCATTATATGCATAAAAGTTTCCTGATCATATTTCATTATATCATATCATATTATATGTATACACACACACATATATATTTGTTTTATCAAAGAACATACACTTTCAAACAACTTTTTCTACATTATTTCAAATTTCTTTCCCCATATTATCTAATATATTCATATGGCAATATTCTCATTTGATCTAGTATTTGTTGTTACTTTTGTTTTTGCTTTTCCTTTAAGGTAGACCCACTACATTTTTAGAGACAATTGGAAAAGCTGATATGTGGCTGATTCGAACCTATTGGGATTTTGAATTTCCTCGCCCAGTGCTGCCAAATTTTGAATTTGTTAGAGGCCTCCACTGCAAACCTGCCAAACCCCTACCTAAGGTCACCTACTCCTCTTTGTTGTGCTTTGTTAACTTTTTACTTTCAGTAAGAATAATCTTAAAAATCCTAGAATTTTGATCATAGTAAATCATATAAGGGAAGCTGGATAAAGTGACCTTCCAGTTAGAAACTGATATATTTCCATACCAACACAATACCTGAGTTTCATTATCATTGCAAAATAAAGTGGGATACCTGAGAGACTGTGAAAATATGTCAGTTAAATTAAGGCCTTGATAATTCAAAATAATAGAGATAAAATATTCATTAAAAAATAATTACAAAGGGACAAGCATAGTCCGGAAATAAGTGCTAACATGCAGAGGAAAGGTGTGGACACAGTTTCTGCCACCAGACACTCTATCTAGAAAGACAGAATGAAATCAAGTAATAAAATGTGTTACTATAAGGAAAGATGAAAATGCCAAAGAAACATCCAGCAGGAATCATATAAAATACCTTGGAGGCATTGATAATATGGTGAAATCTAAAAGATGCTCAGGAATAATTGAAGGTAAGGAATATTGACATTTTAGGAATCAGTGAAGTTAAAATGGTTTGGAATGGGTGAATTTAACTGATGTTACCATTATATCCACTACTTGGGCAAGAATCCCTTAAAAGAAATGGATTGGCCATATTGGTCAACAAAAGAGTCTGAAACGCGATATTAAGATGCAACCTCATAAACAAAACAATGATCTCTGTTCGTTTCCAAGGCAAACCATTCAATATCACGCTAATTCAAATCTATACCCCAACCAGTAATGATGAAGAAGCTGAAGTTGAATGGTTCTATGAAGACCTACAAAACCTTTTAGAATTAACAACCACAAAAGATGTCCTTTTCATTATACGGGACTGGAATGCAAAAGTAGGAAGTCAAGAAACACCTGGAGCAACAGGCAGATTTGGCCTTGGAGTACAGAATGAAGCAGGGCAAAGAGAACTCGTTGGTCATAGCAAACACACTCTTCCAACAACACAAGAGAAGACTCTACACATGGACATCACCAGATGGTCAACACCAAAATCAGACTGAGTATATTCTTTGTAGCCAAAGATGAAGAAGCTCTATATAGCCAGCAAAAACAAGACCAGGAGCTGACTATGGCTCAGATCATGAACTCCTTATTGCCGAATTCAGACTTAAATTGAAGAAAGTAGGGAAAACCACTAACCCAGGTATGACCTAAATTTAATCCCTTATGATTATAAAGTGCAAGTGAGAAATAGATTCAAGGGATTAGATCTGATAGACAGAGTGACTAAAAAACTATGATTGGAGGTTCAACATTGTACAGGAGACAGGGATCAAGACCATCCCCAAGAAAAAGAATTGAAAAAAAGCAAAATGACTGTCTGAGGAGGCCTTACAAATAGCTGTGAAAAGAAGAGAAGTGAAAAGCAAAGGAGAAAAGAAAAGATATATCCACTTGAATGCAGAGTTCCAAAGAATAGCAAGAAGAGATAAGAAAGCCTTCCTCAGCAATCAATGCAAAGAAAGAGGAAAACAATAGAATGGGAAAGACTAGAGATCTCTTCAAGAAAATTAGAGATACCAAAGGAACATTTCATGCAAAGATGGGCTCAATAAAGGACAGAAATGGTATAGACCTAACAGAAGCAGAAGATATTAAGAACAGGTGGCAAGTATAGACAACAGAACTATACAAAAAAGATCTGCATGACCCAGATAATCATGATGGTATGATCACTCAACTAGAGCCAAATATCCTGGAATGTGAAGTCAAATGGGCCTTAGGAAGCATCACTACGAACAAAGCTAGTGGAGGTGATGGAATTCCAGTTGAGCTATTTCAAATCCTAAAAGATGATGCTGTGAAAGTGCTGTCCTCAATATGTCAGCAAATTTGGAAAACTCAGCAGTGGCCACAGGACTGGAAACGGTCAGTTTTCATTCCAATCCCAAAGAAAGGCAATGCCAAAGAATGTTCAAACTACCACACAAATACACTCATCTCACACGCTAGTAAAATAATGCTCAAAATTCTCCAAGCCAGGCTTCAACAGTACGTGAACCAAGAACTTCCAGATGTCAAACTAAATTTAGAAAAGGCAGAGGAAACAGATATCAAATTTCTAACTTCAGTTGGATTATTAAAAAAGCAAGAGGGTTCCAGAAAAGAATCTATTTCTGCTTTATTGACTAGGACAAAGCCTTTGACTGTGTGAATCACAATAAAGTGTGGAAAATTCTTAAAAATATGGGAATACCAGACCACCTGACCTGCCGCCTAAGAAATCTATATGCAGGTCAAGAACTGAACATGGAATGGTTAGAACTGGACATGGAATGACAGACTGGTTCCATGGAATCAAGATTGCCTGGAGAACTATCAATAACCTCAGATATGCAGATGACACCACCCGTATGGCAGAAAATGAAGAAGAACTAAAGGGCCTCTTGATAAAAGTGAAAGAGGAGAGTGAAAATGTTGGCTTAAAGCTCACCATTCAGAAAACTAAGATCATGGCATCCGGTCCCATCACTTCATGGCAAATAGATGGGGAAACAGTGGCTGACTTTATTTTTCTGGGCTCCAAAATCACTGCAGATGGTGACTGCATCCATGAAATTAAAAGATGCTTACTCCTTGGAAGAAAAGTTATGACCAATATAAGTAGCATATTAAAAACAAGAGACATTTCTTTGCCTATAAAGATCCATCTAGTCAAAGCTATGGTTTTTCCAGTAGCCATGTATGGATGTGAGAGTTGGACTCTATTGAAAGCTGAGCACCAAATAATTCATGCTTTTGAACTGTGGCGTTGGAGCAGGCTCTTGAGAGTCCCTTGGATCTAAAGGAGGTCCAACCGGTCCATCCTAAAGGAAATCAGCCCTGAATATATATTGGAAGGACTGAAGCTGAAGCTGAAGCTGAAATGCCAATATTTTGTCCACCTGATGCGAAGAACTGACTCATTTGAAAAGACCCTGGTGCTGGGAAAGATTGAAAGTGGGAGGAGAAGGAGATGACAGAGGATAAGATGGTTGGATGGCATCATCAACTCAATGGACATGAGTTTGAGTAAACTCTGGGAGTTGGTAATATACAGTGAGGCCTGGTGTGCTACAGTCCATGGGGTTTCAAAGAAATAAACATGACTGAGCAACTGAATGCTACCTAACTAAACTGAACTGAAGGTAGAGGAAGATACAAAAGAAAAGCATAGTCATGACAGTTACCAAGAAGTCCAAGTTCAGTCTAAACAGGAAGAGGCTGAGTAAAGAGGCAGAAAATGCTGGAGATTTAAGTTGCAGACATATAATTATAAGGAGTTTGGCACATCTAGTAGGACATAAAGGAGAAAATTAAAAGGGTAAAGAAAAGGGAGAGATGGTCACATTAAAAATAAAATCACAGGATATAGTTACCTTGTTGGATTGTAAAGTGGCAAGAGTGGAAAGGGACATCATTTAGCAGGTTGTTGCAAGATATAGGCAGTGATGGAAAAACAGACAAAAATGTCCATAGAGATATAACCACACTATTTTATAATAATAGCACCAACCTCATATTGTACTTGAGGGAAAAATGTGTTAATACATGTGAATTATCCAAAATGTCACTGGCTCATACTCAGTGATCCAGAAGAAATATTATTTTCTTTAATTTGTTACTATCACATACTGTCAATAACCCAATGTGTGTCAGCCACATAGATCTAATTTTTAATTGAAATTGAAATTATTTTCCTAATCATCAAGATTATATTATCCAGCAAACTGTCAGGGAATAGACATCCCATGGAATCTTTTAAAAGCAAATTTTAAAAGTTAACTAAAAAGGTAATAAAAATAATTTAATAAATTCAACAAAATTTACTTAAATAAAGCTTAATTGACATTTAAACTTTTTTTAGTATTAAGAAATTTAAGTTTGCACCGTTTTTGTGTCTCCTGTATAGAGAATATCCTTTAGCATTTGTTGGAGAGCTGGTTTGGTGGTGCTGAATTCTCTCAGCTTTTGCTTGTCTGTAAAGCTTTTGATTTCTCCTTCATATTTGAATGAGATCCTTGCTGGGTACAGTAATCTGGGCTGTAGGTTATTTTCTTTCATCACTTCAAGTGTGTCTTGCCATTCCTTTCTGGCCTGAAGAGTTTCTATTGAAAGATCAGCTGTTATCCCTTATGTGAATCCCTTTGTGTGTTATTTGTTGTTTTTCCTTGCTGCTTTTAATATTTGTTCTTTGTGTTTCATCATTGTTAACTTGATTAATATGTGTCTTGGGGTGTTTCGCCTTGGGTTTATCCTGTTTGGGACTCTCTGGGTTTCTTGGACTTGGGTAATTATTCCCTTCCCCATTTTAGGGAAGTTTTCAACTATTATCTCCTCAAGTATTTTCTCATGGTCTTTCTTTTTGTCTTCTTTTTCTGGGACTCCTATGATTCAAATGTTGGAGCGTTTAATATTGTCCTGGAGGTCTCTGAGATTGTCCTCATTTCTTTTAATTTGTTTTTCTTTTTTCCTCTCTGATTCATTTATTTCTACCATTTATCTTCTACTTCACTAATCCTATCTTCTGCCTCCATTATTCTTCTATTTGTTGCCTCCAGAGTGTTTTTTATCTCATTTATTGCATTATTCATTATATATTCACTCTTTTTTATTTCTTCTAGGTCCTTGTTAAACCTTTCTTGCATTTTCTCAATCCTTGTCTCCAGGCTATTTATCTGTCATTCCATTTTGATTTCAAGATTTTGGATCATTTTCACTATCATTATTCAGAATTCTTTATCAGGTAGATTCCCTGTCTCTTCCTCTTTTGTTTGGTGGGCATTTATCCTGTTCCTTTACCTGCTGGGTATTCCTCTGTCTCTTCATCTTGTTTATATCTCTGAGTTTGGGGTGGCCTTTCTGTATTCTGACAGCTTGTGGAGTTCTCTGTATTATCTTAAAAAACTGGAAATAGAACTGCCGTATAACACAGCAATCCCACTGCTGGGCATACACACCAAGGAAACCATAATTGAAAGAGACACATGTACCCCAATGTTCATCTCAGCACTGTTTATAATAGCCAGGTCATGGAAGCAATCTAGATGTCCATCAGCAGATGAATGGATAAGAAAGCTGTGGTACATATACACAATGGAGTATTACTCAGCCATTAAAAAGAATACGTTTGAATCAGTTCTGATGAGTTGGATGAAACTGGAGCCGATTATACAGAGTGAAATAAACCAGAAAGAAAAACACCAATACAGTATACTAACACATATATATGGAATTTAGAAAGATGGTAACAATAGCCCTGTATGCAAGACAGCAAAAGAGACACAGATGTATAGAACAGTCTTTTGGACTCAGTGGGAGAGGGAGGTGGGGGATGATTTGGGAGAATGGCGTTGAAACATGTATAATATCATATAAGAAATGAATCGCGAGTCCAGGTTTGATGAAGGATACAGGATGCTTGGGGCTGGTGCATTGGGATGACCCAGAAGGATGGTATGGGGAGGGATGTGGGAAGGGGATTCAGGATTGGGAACACGTGTACACCCGTGGCAGATTCATGTTGATGTATGGCAAAACCAATACAATATTGTAAAGTAATAAACCTCTAATTAAAATAAATTTAAATTTAAAATAAAGTAAAATAAAATAAAAAATATTAAAAAAAAAGAAATTTAAGTTTTTGGCAATCAGATGAGCAAGATGAAAAAATTTTGTAAGGATTGAGGCTTCTTACCAGTGCTCTAGATAAAATGAAAAATCTTCTTCAACAATATAAATGTTGCCTTAGTAATTTGCAGCCAAATCCAAACCTTACTTGCTTTCACATCAGCATTTAAACCATTCTTCATTTGAAATCCCAGTGGTTTACATCTTATAGCATAAAAGAGATAACTCCATCTATTATAAGAGAACAGATGTTTTCTGCCTACACTAATCCTCTTGTTCAATTGTTCATTCATGTCTGACTCTTTGCTACCCCACAGACTGCAGCACACCAAGCTTACCTGTCTTTTACCATCTCCTGGAGTTTCCTCAAACTCATGCCATTGAGTAGGTGATGCCATCCAATCATGTCATCCTCTGTCATCCCCTTCTCCTCCTGCATTCAATCTTTCCCAGCATCAGGGTCTTTTCTAATGTGTTGGCTCTTCACATCAGGTGACCAAAGTATTGGAGTTTCAGCTTCAGCATCAGTCCTTCCAAAGAATAGTCAGGGTTGATTGCCTTCAGGATTGACTGGCTTGATCTCCTTGCAGTCCAAGGGACTCTCAAGAGTTTTCTCCAGAACCCTATAGAAAACCTCAGTAAATGTTCCCTTAAGGAATACAGGTCTCAACATCATAGATGCTTAACAGAATGAGCACAGAGAAAATCTACCCTGCATATATAAGAACCATAAAGACTGTACAGATTAAAAAAAAAGAGAGTCCACAATTTCTACCAATTGAATCTAAAACCATCTGTAGTTTCAAAATATAAGGAATTCTATGTATAAAGTAATAAATAGAAAGTAATCTTTAGCCAACTGTTTGTGGTCTCTTTTTAAAAATTAATTAATTTTTGTCTGTCCTAGGTCTTCATTGCTGTGCTGGCTTTCTCTAGTTGCAGAGCATGGGCTTCTCACTGAGGTGGTTTGCAGGCTCTAGACTTGCAGGCTCAGTGGTGTGGTGCTCGTGTTTAGTTGCCCCTGGGGATGCCCTGAGGCATGTGAGATCTTTCCAAACCAGGGATCAAACACACATTCCCTGCATTGCCAGGAGGATTCTTAACCACTGGGCCACCAAGGAAGTCTTGTGATCCCTTAATAGATCATTTTGTCTACTCTTTATTGATGGCAAAATGAAACTGATATCTTTTTCAAGGGTAAAATTCAATATCTGTTTTATTCTCTCTCTCTGTTTTTTAAACTGATTCCAATTTTATTGGAATGTAGCTGATTAACAATGTTGTGATAGCTTCAGGTGGACAGCAAAGGGACTCAGCCATGCACATACATGTCTCCATTTTCCCACAAACTCCCCTCCCATCTAGGCTCCCACATAACATTGAACAGAGTTTGCTATGTTATCATTTAGGTCCTTGCTGGTTATCCATTTTAGATATAGCAGCATGTAATATCTGTTTTGATTGCAAACTGTTTGAATTACCTATAGTAATCTTCCCAGAGTCCAAAGGCTGAGATAAGATAGTGAAAGTTCTGTACTATCTAACCCTATTTTTTAAATTTCAATTTTTTCATTTCAGGAAAGTGATAATTTTAGTAAGAGGGGAGGTTAGGAGAAGAGAAAGAAGAATGAAGGGAAACATTAATAGTAGTATAATCATGATAAATTAGCAATATTTGCTATTATTTTCAAGCTAAAGAAACAAGATTTAATTCCAACTCAATGACTGTGAGGACTTAATTGCATAAGGAAACTGTTTATTCACACCATTAACTTTTCCAGTAATTATTGGATTCTAGAAAATTTCTGCCCTTTTTAAAGAATTAGGATATTTGACAAAATGCATTGAGTCATAAAAATGCTTATAGATTTTTGGTTCATAATATACTTATATGAAACTATACAGAAAAAATAATCAAGATGTCTTAAACAATATTTCAGGCAATAATTCAAAAATGTCTGGAAATACTAGAAATAAAGCAATGGTTAAATAATTTATAAATGCTTACATCATAACATTACAATGATTTCATTAAAGAATGCTTAATTACACTGTCAGCTATGAGGTTTAGTTGGAAAAAAATAAATATAATAAGATCACAATTTTCTTCTAGGATAAAAAACAATATAAGCTGGAATTACAATTTTCAAAATATATATATATAATGCATATTCAATGATAGAAGTAGAATAAAGATTAGAATGAAAACACAAATTTTAGCATAATGTCCTCTATGTTTATCCAGGTTGTCAAAAATGGCAGGATTTCCTTCTTTCTCACTAGTGAATAACATTATATTCTGAGTGTGTGTATTGTTCGTGTGTTTGTGTATATATTTATCACATCATTTTTATTGATTCATCCATTGATGGGCACTTAAGTTGTTCCCTTGATTATTGTGAATATTGTTGCACTAAACATGGGAGTGCATGTATTTCATCTACCTTATTTTTATTTCCATTGGTTATATACACAGAAGTAGAACTGCTGGATCATACAGTAGATCTATTTTTAATTTTTTGAGGAAATTTCATTTTGTTTTTGATAAAGATGGAACCAATTTACATTCCCATTGCCAGTGTAAAAACATTCACTTTTATTCACATTCTCATTCACCAATTTTTTTCTTGGTGGTGGATTTTCTAATTTTGATTTGCATTTCTCTGATAATTATTGATATTGATATTGATAACTGACCATTTGGATGTCTTTTTTGAAAAATGTCTGTTTTGTTTATCTGCCTATTCTTTAATTGATTTTTTGTTGCTATTTTATTTTGTGAGTGCTATATATATTTTGGACCTTAGTTCCTCACTCAGTGTGTAATTGTGAAATTTTTCTCCCATTCTGTAGTTTGTGTTTTCATTTTGTTGATTGTTTCTTTTGTTGTGCAGAAGCTTTTAAGTTTGATGCAGTCCCACTTGTTGATTTTTTTTTATGTCATATTCAAAAACAATCACTTTCAAGACTACTGTTAAGGAAGATCATCTCTACATTTTCTTTAAAAGTATTATGGTATCTGGTGTTATGCTTAAGTCTTTGATAAATCTGAGGTAATATTTTGAGGGTGTGAGATAGGGGTCTCATTTCATTTTTTTGCCTATGTTTATTCAGGTTTTTCAAAAGTAAAAGAAGTGATTATCTTTTCCCTGTTGGGTATTCTTGGCTCTTTTGTTGAATTTTAGTTCACTATATATGCAGGGATTTTTTCTAGACCCTGTATTATGCTTCATTGGTATGTGTGCATTTATAGGCCAGTACCATATTGCTTTAAATGCTATCCTTTGTACTTTAGCAAAGTAGATGGGCTTCCCGTGTGGCTCAGCTGGTGAAGAATCTGCCTTCAATGCTAGAGACCTGGGTTCAATCCCTGGGTTGGAAAGATCCCTGGAGAAGGAAATGGCAAGCCACTCCAGTATTCTTGCCTGGAAAATCCCATGGATGCAAGAACCTGGCAGGCTATAGTCCATGGGGTCACAACAGTCAGACAGGACTGAGCAACTTCAATTTTGTACTATAATTTGACATTTGGAGGTGTGATGCCTTTGGCTTTGGGTAGCATGGATATTTTAACAATATAAATATCCTGATCCATGAACATAGGATATCTTTCCATTTATTTATGTTTTCTTCTATTTCTTTCAACAAAATCTTGGAGTTACCACTGTAAAGATCTTATACTTTACTGGTTATATTTCTAGTTATTTTCTTATTTTTGGTCCTATTGTAAATGGGGTAGCTTTTCCATTAATAGTACATACAAATGTAACTGATTTCTCTATATTGATTTTATATCCTACAACTTTACTGAATTAGCTGATTAGATCAATTTTGTGGTTAAATCTATTTTTTCTGTGCTAAAATCTATGCCATCTGCAAAAAAAATGACAATTTTACTTCTTTCTTTCTGTTTGCATTCATGTGTGCTGATACACAGTTTTGTCTGACTTTGCAACCCTCTGGACTGTAGGCCAACCAGCCTTCTCTGTTCATGGAATTTTCTAGGCAAGAGTACTGGTATGCATTGCCATTTCCACTTCCAGGGAATCTTCCTGACCCAGGGATGAACCGTGTTTCCTGCATCTACTGCATTGGCAGGAAGATTCTTTACCACTGAGAAGCCCTCCTTTCTGATTAAGAAGCATTTTATTCTTTGTTTTGCCTAGTTATTCTAACTAGGATTTCTAGTACTATGTTGAATCAATGTAAGAGTGGCATCCTTTTCTTGTTCCTGGTCTTAGCAAAAAAGCTTTCAAGTTTTCATTGTTGAGGATAACATTAGCTTTGCTGCTTTGTGTTGCATATATCCAATATATATATATATATATAGCCCACAGGCTCCAAAGTCTTTCTCCAGGCAAGAACACTGGAGTGGTATGCCATTTCCTTCCAATACCTGAAAAAAATGAGGGTTTCTACTCATGAAAGAATGTTGTATCTTTTCAAATGCTTTTGGCATTTTCATGCAAAAGAACTGGAGTGGGTTGAAATGCCTTCTCTGATGTTATTTTATATTTCATTCTATTTAAAAAATGGTTTGTATAAATTAAAGAATCTATATTATTTTCAAATTTTTTTTTTTTATATAATCTGTTAAAATAAAATTATTATATATTTTTTCTATTATTGCAATATATATCAAATATTTTCTAAAAATATGTGAATTTGAAACTAAGACAAATTTCCATTGTGATGGTAGATAATTTAAATAATTCTAATTTTCTAGTTTTAATTTTAGTGATAATCTTTGCATATACATTCAGTCTGGATATTCGCCTGTAGTTTTTTTTCTTATTTTCATAAAATTTAGTATCAGGAAATTAGAATGAGTTTAATACATTCCTCCAATTAAATTTTGTGAAAAAAGAATTTATTATAATAATAACATTAATTTTCTTTAAATAGTCATATGATTTATCAGTGAACACATCTGGTTATGAGTTTTGTGTGCTAGGAGATTTTTGATTTCTGATTCAATATCTTTACTCATTATGACAGTTCAGATTTTCTATTTCTTCCTGATTCAGTCTTGGTTATTTAGATTGTGTGTTTCTAGGAAGCTGTCTATTCTTCTCCAATGTGTAGTTTGTTATCATGTAATTCATCATAGTTGTTTGTTATGAGCCTACAAATTTTTGTCATATCATTACCTAATGTCACTATTTCATTTTCATGTTAAAGTTTAGTTTTCTTAGTAAATACAGTCTGATATCATCAGTTTTATTTATATTTTGAAAAAAAAAAAAAAACAACAATGATATCAGTCTGACCCAGAATCTAAAAATGCCAAACTTGTTTTTTTTAATATAAAGATTTTCTAAAGGAAAATAGAATTTTGAGAAATTTAAAAGTACAAGTTTTTGAAAAAAAATAAGTCCTAGAGATATAAACTACAGAACAGTGAATATACACAACAGTATAATATTATAATCATATTTTCTCAGGGACTAAAAGAATAATAATTTAAAACACAAAAAGTAATGATAATTACTAGACATAATAGAGTTTCAATGAATAATAAAATGGCAATCACATTATAAAATATAACATTTTTTTAATGGTTATAGTTCTGAAATATATAATTTTTCTTAATAAGAATATTTCAATTTTTTAAAAAATGAATTTGAAAGTTAAGAATCATAAGACAGTTTAGTAAATCTATTCTTATTTTAAGTTACAGGATTTTTTTTTTTTTTAATAAGACAGTATTATTTTGATAAAAGTTATCTGGAGTGAGACTTCTGAGGACATATTTAATTAATTTGTGAAAAGAGAATATATTATAATAATAACAAACAGATGCATTTTTCAGAGTATAGATGAAGCACCATTGGGTAGCAAGTCATTGAGAGGAAACACTGAAGACAAGTAACTTTAAATCCTGCTATAGGTCACTAGAATGCATACATTACCTGGATGCACTATGTGAGACATAGGAAAATTTAGTGACCTTACCACTGTGACTGATATCATTAGGGTCAAATTAAATTCTGAAAAATTGTGCTAAACAATATGTAGTCTGCAGTATTAAAGTCTGAACATTTTTTTTGTTTCTTTTTTCTGTTAAAAATAGTTTTGAAAAAAAATTTATGCCAAAAATTAAGATCAGAAAGTATATATTCTATGATAGAGGTGTTCAGTCATTATCTCAAGAGAGAAAAGAATAGTGAATTTAGAACAGAAGAAAGAAATAAGAAAAGTTGAGTGCATGGATTACATCAGATATCCAGGAAAATTTTGCTCATTTATATTTTTTGTAGTAGAGTATATTGAGAAATGTGGAATTTCTCTGTTAATAGTAGAATAAAATGCAACAATTTTAAAAAATGAAGTGGAGTCAAGAATCACAAGACAAAATAATTCAGAAACAGTTGCAGGAAAATACGGATTCACTAGGAGCTGGCATAAACAAATTTGAGTCACTGAACTGATTTTCTGAGTGCTTTATTTAGTTTGAAGTGAACTTAAAAAATGACCAGAATAAACTGCAAAATTTAAAATATTTCTCCCAGAATGTCCTGGGGGACTAAATAAATGACTTATTAGATCTCACAGTGGTAAAGAATTAGCACATTCTATTGACATCAATTATACAATATTAGTTCATGACAAAGGATGTCATATATAAACAAACCCAGTAATATGGTAACTCAAAAATGTAACTGCTCCAGCATTGCTATTGTTGTTCAACAGTAAATCTTGTCACCACTTTTTATTCTCATATCTCTGGGTTATTTAAAAGTCATATACACAAACAGAATTTCAAACTAGATCAGACTCTTCAATATCAGTAATTAGTAATTTAGCGAGACAGAGTTGGGGAAATTATGACAAAGTTTCATGTAAGAAAATGAGAGAATGACAGACATAAACAAATTTGAATCATGGATTTTTCTTAGTGCTCACAGTAAGGAAAATGAAATCATAATGAATAAACTAAAATTTAAAATAATTCTTCAGAAAGTCTGTCTGAAATAAATAAATGATTTAGTAAATCTATAGTAATAAAGAATTAGAGGTGAAATGAACCCTGCACTGTAAATTTCCAAGAATCGATTAGTAATTAATAACATAACTGATGAAGAGTCTCTCTATAATATTGTTTCACAGTATCTCCTTGTCACCACTGTGTATTGGCTCTATCTCATTTCCCGCTTATACACAAACACGTTTGTACAAATACACATAATAGAAGAAATTGATCTCATCTCATCCATTTCCTTCCCAAGGACTTCAGGGATGTCATCTGTTAAAAAAGACAGGTATTACTAAAAACAGTAGGGGCTTCCATGGTAGCTCAGATGGCAAAGGACCTGCCTAAACAATGGGGAGACCAGGTTTGATCCCTGGGTAGGAAAGATGCCCTGGAGAAGTAAATGACAAACCACTCTGGTATTCTTGCCTGGAGAACTCCATGGACAGAGGAGCCTGGTAGGCTACAGTCCATGGGGTCTCAAAGAGTCAAACAGGCCTGAGCAACTAACACTTTCACCTTCAGAAACAGTATGGAGTTTCCTCAAAATTTTCTAAAATAAAATTTTTGGTGTTTAATATTGAAAACACAACTGACCAAAGTCAAAGATGTGAAGTTAGCATGTTCAAGAATCAAGAAGGCAGGAAGGAAATCACTTTATATACTAACTATATAGTATGTGGTAAGAATAATACACACTTTTAATTTAAAACCTGTCAATACAGGTTACTCTTTCTATTCAGTTGCTATATTGTGTTTGACTCTTTGCCACCCCATGGAGCACAGCATGCCAGGCTTCCCTGTCCTTCACTATCTCCTGGAGCTTGCTCAAATTCATGTCCATTGAGTCAATGATGTTATCCAACCAGCTCATCCTCTGTCATTCCTTCCCCCACCCTCAATCTTTCCCGGCATCAGGGTCATTTCCATTGAATTAACTCTTCACATCAGCTGGCCAAAGTTTTGGCCAAAGCATCAGACCTTCCAATGAATATTCAGGATTGATATCCTTTAGGATTGACTGGTTTGATCTCCTTGCCATCCAGGGAACTCTCAACAGTCTTTTCCAGCACCACAGTTTAAAGAATCAGTTCTTTGGTGCTCAGCCTTCTTGATAATGCAACTCTCTCATCAATACATGACTACTGGAAAACCATATTTTTAGTGTATGGACCTTTGTTAGCAAAATGATGTCTTGGCTTTTGAATACTGTCTAAGTTGGTCACAGCTTTCCTTCCAAGCATCTTTTAATTTCATAGCTACAGTAACTGTTCACAGTGATTTTGGAGCCTCCCAAAATAAAGTCTCTCACTGTTTCCATTGTTTCCTCATCTATTTGCCATGAAGTGATGGGACCAAATACCCTGATCTTAGTTTTCTGAATGCTGCATTTTAAGCCAGTGTTTTCCCTCTCCTCTTTCACTCTCAAGAGGCTCTTTAGCTCCTCTTCACTTTCTGTAACTAGGGTGGTGTCATCTGCATATCTAAGTTTGTTGATATTTCTCCCAATATCAATCGATTATGACACATCCAGCTTATGTTTCATCCAGCCTATCATTTTGCATGGTATACTCTGTCTATTACTTAAATAAGCAGAGTGACTAGATACAGTCTTGAGTTAGTCTTTTCCCAATTTTGAACCAGTTCGTTGTTCCATGTCCAGTTCTAACTGTTGCTTCTTTTCCTGCATACAGGTTTCTCAGAATGCAGGTAAGGCAGTATACCCATCTCTTTAAGAATTTTCCACAGTATGTTGTCATCCACACAGTCAAAGGCTTTAGCATGGTCAATAAAGCAGAAGTAGATGTTTTACTGGAATTCCTTTGTTTTTCCTACAATCCAACAGATGTTGGCAATTTGATCTCTGGTTTCTCTGCCTTTTCTAATCCAGCCTGTACACCTGGGAGTTCTCATTTCACATGCTGTTGAAGCCTAGCACCGATACATATGATTTGACAACTCCTCTTCTGGTTATATATCAAAATAATTGAAATGAAGATCCCAATGAGATATTTTCACACCATATTCATGAAAGCAGTATTTATAAAAGCCAAGAGGTTGAAGAAACTGAATGTCCATAAACAGAATAAATAAAATTTTGTAGATACAAAAAGATGGAGTATTACTTAGTCTTTAAAGGAAAATTTGAACACATGTCACAACATGAATGAATCTTATGCTAAGTTAATTAAACCAGAGGTGAAAAGACAGACTGTACAATCCAACTTGAAAAAAGTATCTAGACTAATCTGTTGCAAACATAGAGTAGAATAATGGTTCCCAGGGACTGAGGAAAGATGAAAATGGAGTTTCTTAATGGGTACAAATTTCCATTTTGCCAGATGAAAAAGTTCTGGAGATTGGTGCACAATGTGAATATAATTAACATTACTGAACCATACACATAGGAATGATTAAGATGGTAAAATTTTATGTTGTATTAATTTTACCATGATATTAAAAAAAAAAAAAAAGTGACTAATGATTTCTAGACTATATCTGATTTTGTCTCTTTAGTTTTTTTTTTTTTTTTTTTTGGCAAACTTTTCAATACTGTTTGCTATGCTGTTGTTGCTCATTTGTGATGAAGTAAATTCTTTTTCACAGGAAATGGAAGAGTTTGTTCAGAGCTCTGGAGAAAATGGTATTGTGGTGTTTACTTTGGGGTCAATGATCAGTAACATAACAGAAGAAAAAGTCAGTGTAATTGCATCAGCTCTTGCCCAGATTCCACAAAAAGTACGTAAAGTAACTTAATAGTGGATGAGTACTTAAGGAAACTATTAAGTTCTGTAAAAAACCTGATTACAGATATATTATGCAAGAAGGACAAACTATTAAGATATCTCCAAATTATCTGATTATATATATAGAGAGAGAGAGAGACAAAATATATATGGTAGATGGTAGAACAGTACATAGAATGTCTTCAACTGACATTAAATTTGGATTAACACTGTAATCACAAAGAAAAATATTTAAGAGATGCAGTATGAATTTTGGTATTGTAATGGTAGTGTGGACAGGAAAAGAAATCACTAAATTATGTCTTGTTATTTGCCCATTTTCCTGAAGGACTCCTGAAGACACGACACACAGATGTTCTCAGGAGTTGAATTTTCATGGTATATGTAGCCTCTCAATAATATTAAGCAATATTGATAAAAGTTTGGAGTGATTCTTGCAGTTTGTGCTTGCCAGGAATTCCTGGTCCCTTTTACATTCCCTAAGTTTTGGAACAGATCTAATCAGTTTGCTTTCTAGGTTGCTAGTCAGAGAAAGGTTGGCTTCTCTTAATTGTTTATGCTAATTTTTTGCTGAAAAACTAAGTTACTTTACATTCACAGAGCAAATAAAAGTTAAACACTAATAAATTATAATCTATTATGAGAATTGCTTGGAATTACAAAACTGGTCCTTACTTTGCTACGATACCCAGAGACCATATTAATCAATGCTGTTGGTGCTTTCTGCTTCATTGTTGAAGCATTCAGGGTCAGTTGAATAACTTTAGTGTCACAGTTTTGAAACTTTTTCAACAGCCTTGTTGTCCCTTACAAATTACCAACTGACTCTTTTTTTCTAAAGGTAAAACATTTCCAAGCCTAGTATGATAATAGTGTTAATAATCTGGTGGTGGTGGTTTAGTCAATGTCGTGTCCGACTCTTTTGATCCCATGGATTGTATCCTCCAGGCTCCTTCTGTCCATGGGATTCTTCAGGTGGGATTATTGGAGTCAGTTGCCATTTCTTTCTCCAATAATCTGGATTTATGTAAAAAAAAATTCCAGTTCATTCTTTTTGGAAGTAGTATTTAACAATTTGTAATCTAAATGAAATTATATTTTCTAGACAGCCCTAATTAACTTATTATTAATAAACTATAAATAAGCAGAGCATTTCTCTTAATTTGCTGATTGCATACATTTTGTTCTTTGCAATCAAAAATTGTAAAATTCTAATAAAATAAATTATATTAACATTTGGATATAAGTAAGCACTTATAACAGTTAAAAACAAATTGGTGAATAAATTTGAAAATGAGATTTAGAATACAAACTAAAACAAAAATATGTGATTTATTAGTAATTTGCCATAGTCTTTCTGCACTAGAAATAAGAAGAAAATCTAAAAATTTCTTAAATATTTGAATTTGTCATTGAAAACCTATTTGTCTATGTCATCATATGTGACATGTCATGATAGCATTCCATCTCAGAATGAACCTAAAAATGAGCACATCAACTGTGGGTGTTGTAATTCAGTAGTATATTAGTAGTTATTATCAATTAAGGCCTTATGTTCTGATTTATTTATCTGTTATACAGAGGCATTTAAATTTTATTTGCTTAAAATTTTAACACTATGACTTTGAGGTTTAATTCATGGAATAAGGTATTTCCTTTACCTTAACAGGTTCTATGGAGATATGATGGCAAGAAACCAGATACCCTAGGGCCCAATACCCGTCTGTTTAAGTGGATCCCCCAAAATGACCTTCTTGGTAAGACTTGGCAGAAAAATATTGAAAACATGAGTAACAGGTGAGCAGAGTGATACTACTTCAATAGAAACAAACATCCAACATTTATTATTCAAAAACTGCTTTGAGTTTAAGTAAGACAACTTTACTCCTTCATTGCTATTTTTAGCCACAGAGGAAAAAACAAATGAGAAAATTTAACAGCATTGTGTTATACATGGTCACATCCTTTACATCCAGAAGCAAAATATGTTTACTTTGGCTATAATTACTTTTCACTGTGAAATTTTAAGTAACTCTGTGCACTGTTCTGTCTCTGAATTCTCCCCTTACACCTATCTTTTCCATTCCTTCAGTTCAGTTCAGTTCAGTCACTCAGTCATGTCCTGACTCTGCCACCCCATGAACCGCAGCATGCCAGGCCTCCCTGTCCATCACCAACTCCTGGAGTTTACCCAAACTCATGTCCATTGAGTTGGTGATGCCATCCAACCATCTCATCCTCTGTGGTCCCCTTCTCCTCCTGCCCACAATCTTTCCCAGCATCAGGGTCTTTTCCAATGAAGCAGCTCATCACATCAGGTGGCCAAAGTATTGGAGTTTCAGCTTCAGCATCAGTTCTTCCAATGAACACTCAGGACTGATGTTTAGGATGGACTGGTTGGATCCCCTCACTGTCCAAAGGACACCAAAGCGTCTTCTCCAAAACCACAGTTCAAAAGAATCAAGTCTTCTATGCTCAGCTTTCTTATAGTCCAACTCTCACATCCATACATGACTACTGGAAAAACCATAGTATTGACTAAACAGACCTTTGTTGACAAAGTAATGTCCCTGCTTTTTAACATGCTACCTAGGTTGGTCATAACTTTCCTTCCACGGAGTAAGTGTCTTTTAATTTCATGGCTGCAATCACCATCTGCAGTGATTTTGGAGCCCCCCAAAATAAAGTCTGACACTGTTTCCACTGTTTCCCCATCTATTTCCCATGAAGTGATGGGACCAGATGTCATGATCTTACTTTCCTGAATGTTGAGCTTTAAGCCATCTTTTTCACTTTCATCAAGAGACTCTTTAATTCTTCTTCACTTTCTGCCATAAGGGTGGTGTCATCTGCATATATGAGGTATTTGGTATTTCTCTCGGCAATCTTAATTCCAACTTGTGCTTCATCCAGCCCAGTGTTTCTCATGATATACTCTACATATAAGTTAAATAAGCAGGGTGACAATATACAGCCTTGATGTACTCCTTTTCCTATTTGGAACCAGTCTGTTGTTCCATATCCAGTTTTAAATGTTCCTTCCTGACCTGCATACAGGTTTCTCAAGAGGCATATCAGGTGGTCTGGTATTCCCATCTCTTTCAGAATTTTCCACAGTTTATTGTGATCCACACAGTCCAAGGCTATGGCATAGTCAATAAAGCAGAAATAGATGTTTTTCTGGAATTCTCTTGCTTTTTCGATGATCCAGCAGATGTTGGCAATTTGATCTCTGGTTTTCTGCCTTTTCTAAAACCAGTTTTAATAATCTGGAAGTTCACAGTTCACGCATTGCTGAAGCCTGCCTTGGAGAATTTTGAGCACTCCTTGGGGATATTTTAAATGATACTTAAAAATAAGAGTTCTTCTTTTTATTACCTGTGACATTCCATTTTCTATCATAAAACATCCATATCTTTTATATCAAGTGGTCACACATTTCAAGATAAATTGTAGCTTTTCCTTCCTCTGGTTCCACTGCCACTACCATTTACCCTTCTTGTTGCCTTGACACACTTCCTATCAGACTAAATGGCTTCATTATTGTTTTAGAGATTATATTTCTGACATGCCCTCCCTGTTTTTGTTGCAAAAATGTTTTCTTTTACCCAGAATTCCCTTTCAGGTTTTTCACCTACCAATCTTGGATTCATTTGTGAAGTTCAAGTGACATCTCTCCTTATGAAGTCTTCACTTACCTCTCCAGCAGACTTAGGGATTTTTTAGCAGTTTGAAGCAATTTAAATACAGTTTCATATGTTATCTAAAAGACACTGCTTATTTCAGTTGCTTTATAATGCTCATTTCTCATTTTATTTTTAAGACTTTTAATTAATAATTTTACTGAAATTCCACTCAATTCTAGGTCACCCAAAAACCAAAGCCTTTATAACTCATGGTGGTACCAATGGCATTTATGAGGCCATCTACCATGGGATCCCTATGGTGGGCCTTCCTTTGTTTGCTGATCAACCTGATAACATTGCCTGAGTGAAAGCCAAGGGAGCAGCTGTCAGAGTGGACTTGGAAACAATGTCATCAAGAGATCTGCTCAATGCACTGAAGGAAGTCATTAACAATCCTGCATGAGTATATTTGTTTCACTACATTTGGTGATAACAAATACAACAATTGCCCCACAAGCTAGGTCATTTTATAAATTGATGTTTCTTTGCTTTTCCTTTAGCTACAAAGAGAAGGCTATGTGGTTATCCACCATTCAACACAATCAGCCTATAAAGCCCCTGGACCGAGCAGTCTTCTGGATTGAGTTTGTCATGCGCCACAAAGGAGCCAAGCACCTGAGGCCAGCCACCCACAACCTCACCTGGTTCCAGTACCACTCTCTGGATGTGATTGGGTTCCTGCTGGCCTGTGTGGCAACTGTTGTATTTGTCACCACAAAATGCTTTTTCTTTTGTTACCGCAAGTTTGCTAAAACAGGAAAGAAGCAAAAAAGGGAGTAGCTAAAGGCCTTATGCCCCTAGATGGAACTCCTCCAGTTTATTCCAGCACAAAAGAGTTATGATGAGCTTCCCCTGTGACAAAACAACAATTCACAATTTAGCATCTCAGGTCAAAATTGTTTTCAAGAGATTTTATACCTGTTTACAAATTAGAAATAAGTCGTGCCAAGAATAAAACTGGTGAAATCTTCAGTGAGAATAAAGCTATAAGGTATATATTGAAATTTATTATTTTAATTCAAAAGCTATACTGAAAGATTGAATTTAACTGTTTCACAGGTTGTGCATAGCTACAAGAATAACAAGTCTATTCATAGTATCCATATTATTTTGTAGATATTCAGAATTTTTACTCTATTTTGGTGCAAAATTTTATAGTTTTATCTTGCTATAGAAGCTATTCAATAATTGGAATTGTATCAAAACATGCACCCCTTCGTTTTATGTTTGAGTCCAGTAACACTTGGATTTTACTATCCGTCCAGCCTCAGCATCACTTTTTACCTAAAGCCATGGCAAGTCATTTGCCTTCATCCATTTTAGCTCATTTAACAGTGGAATATTTATGGAATTAGGAATATAGCAACTGCTACCTGCTTCATATTATACAACTGAGATATTTCTGAAAATTTTTGATTCCATGACCTAATTCTCTATTTTTCATCATCTTTAAAATTAGTCACATTATTGGGAATTTAAATTGGTACAACCACTGTGGAGAATCTTATGAAATTTCCTTAAAAATCTAAAATTAAAGCTACCATATGACCCTGCAGTCTACTCCTTAGCATGTATCCAGAGGAAAGCATGATCCAAAAGGATACATGCACTATCATTGTAGCACTGTTTACAATAGCTGAGACATGAAAGCAGATTAAAAGCCCATTGAAAGAGGAATGGATAAAGATGAGGCACATATATACAATGGAATATTACTCAGCCATTAAAAATAATAAAATAATACCATTTACAGCAACATGGATGAACCTAGAGATTGTCATACTCAGTGAAATAAGTCAGACAGAGAAGAAGAAATATCATATGGCAGCCATTATATGTGGAATCTTAAAAGAAATGTTACAAATGAACTTGCAAAACAAACATACTCACAGACTTTGAAAATGAACTTATGATTGTCAAGGGGACAGCTGTGTGGGAGGTATAGTTAGGGAGTTTGGGCCTGACATGTACACACTGCTATATTAAAATGGATAACCAAGAAGGACCTACTGTATAGCATATGGAACTCTGATTAATGTTATGTGGCAGCCTGGATAGTAGGAGTATTTGAGGGGAAAATGAGTGCATGTATATGTACGGCTGAATCCCCTCACTGGTCACCTAAAACTACTACAATATTGTCAATCATCTATCCCAATACAAAGTAAAAAGTTTAAAAAAAAATAGTCACCTGGTTGCTTTCATTACCATATTCAGCCCTTGATAAGGTGTATAAGGTCTCAGTTGCATATAAAATATATGTATATAACCTGTACTCTAAAGGGACTTATGAAATTTTCATTTTTTCCAAATGTCCCTGCATGTATCTGTATGTGCTATGTTGTGCTTAGTCACTCAGTCATGTCCAACTGTTTGCAAACCCATGGACTATAGCTTGCCAGGCTCCTCTGTCAGTGGGGATTCTCCTGGCAAGAATACTGGAGTGGGTTGTCATTCCCTTCTCTAGGGGATCTTCCCAGCCCAGTGATCAAACCCAGGTCTCCCACATTGCAGGTGGAGTCTTGACTGACTAAGCCAACAGGGAAGCCCATGTATTTACATCTACATGCATATCTATCTATCTACACACACACACACACACACACACACACACACACACACACACATATATATACACATACACATTCTTTCAAAACAAGACACAGCATCCATCACTTAGCTACTTGCAGATATGGTGTGAAATTCAACATGTTAAACACAAATTGAAATAATGACTATTATTCTATATAACCACACTTTAGATCAGCATTTCTTATTCTTTTGTCACTTATCTCAGAGCATATTGCCCCATCCCTCTCATAAGACTTATATATAAACTTTCACTCTTTTGTCATGATGAAAACAATATAGACATCACTTTCTTTAAACAGAAAAAGAATTGGTGGCTATTGTAGTGAGAACCACTACAAATCTCCAACAAAAAGTCAATAACCCAATTTGAAAATAGATGAAGATGAGTAGGAAATTCACAGAAGTGAAATGGTCAGTGATACATAGAATGTGACAAAGTTCATTTGTGCTTGAGGAAATGAAAACTGAGTCAATAAATTATTTTCCAACAGATGATTTGCAGAATAAATACTCTGGTAGAACCTAGTTTTTAAGGAGTATATTATGGAAACATCTTTAAAATTAAACATATTGTTGATGTTGTCAATCTACATCTGGTTATCTGTCAAGGAGAAAGACTTGTACATGTTCTTAATTATATTTTGAATATTCCCACTGGCACTTAAATGGCTGTCAGTTAGTGAACACACTTACTTGCAATATACGTATAGGTTATATAGCCATGAGATAAAACGAATAGATTATGGGCAACATTGTTGAGTAGTTTCCATGTCACATTGCTAAATAAAGAACAAGTTCACAAATTATAAAAAATTAGCATGACACTCTTATTTGGAAACAAAATTAAGTCTATGTAAATGTGTATACCACAGAGGAAATTCTCTCAAAGAATACACTGAAATTCCATTGAAGAGAATTTACATTTTTATTCTAATTTCTTCATTATTTGCTCTTTCACAATGTTTTCATTTATTATGTGGTTTTAAATAACTAGTGAAATAAACAGTGATTCAAGAAAATAAGTTCTAAGATTTTCTTATATTATCAATGTGTTAGTTTCTTTCAGAACACTTGAATTGACTGGTAATCTGGCATACTATTCAATATATCAATCTAGGGATATTTTTTAAAATACCAACTTCATGTTTAGATATTTTAAATAAAATATATGACAATATGTGTTTATAATTTCAATAGTTTCACAAATCATAATTCACAAAAATTTACTTAATGACTTTAGTGTGGTTTTAATGTCAATATTTAATTTTACTACAGTAGGGACTTCTGCTGACTCATTTGGAATACTTGCATTTGCAGTATTTTTGACATGACTTCTAATACTTTGCCATCCCTTCCATCAACTAATTTCTTCTCTCTTTAACTTTAGTACTTTTTGTTGCTGTCTCTCAAATGTCACAGTTTAACTGCCAAAGCTCAGTGCAACACATGCTGGCTCTCTATTTCTGTCGCTGTCTCTCTCTCTCTCTCTGCTCACTGTGGAACTCTGTGCCATACTAAATTTTTGCATTGTAAATGACCACTTGTGAAGAGATACATAGATATGTCTAAGAAGTTCCCATAGTTCCAGCCCTCCAATAGTTTGAGTCTTCAGAAACCAATCACTAAGTATGTTCAGATTATTACAACCCCAGTCACCATAAGACTGAAGCTACCTAAGAAATCATGTAAAAGAATCACCCAGCTAAGCCCACACAACACCCAGAACTATGAGAGATAAAAATAAAATGATTATTGTTCTAAGCCTCTAATACATAACAGACACAATATACTTTTGTTATAATATTATAACTAAAATTTAGCTTAATAATGGGAAACTATCAGTGTTACATTTTGAAAGTAACTGTGACAAGAAAGGGGAGCCAACATACCATGATTGCACTCTGAATGCAGATAGGATAGATTTAAATCACTGAAAAATTATTGCAGATTTATGTGGAGTTGGGCAAGTTATGTAACCTCCTTATATCTCAGCTGTTCCATCAGATAAACTAATACAGTTATAGTAATGGTGTCACTTACTTCAGGGGTTACTGAAATCTGACTATATTAACATTCTAAAGCACTAAATAGCTAGTGAAATAGAATTCACATTAACTAGTCTCATTTAATGAAGGCAATGGTGACCCACTCCAGTACTCTTGCCTGGAAAATCCCATGGACAGAGGAGCCTGGTGGGCTGCAGTCCATAGGGTCGCTAAGAGTCGGACACGACTTCACTTTCACTTTCCTGCATTGGAGAAGGAAATGGCAACCCACTCCAGTGTTCTTGCCTGGAGAATCCCAGGGATGGGGGAGCTTGGTGGGCCACCATCTATGGGGTCGCACAGAGTTGGACACAACTGAAGCGACTTAGCAGCAGCAGCAGCAGCAGCAGCAGTCTCATTTAAATGCATAGAAAATTTTCAAGAAGGATTTTAGTCTTCACATTATTATATTTTAATGTAACATTTATCAAATATAAATGATAATAACACTGTGTTAAATATGTAGAAATTAAATATGTCTCCATCAGATATATGGTATAGGATCAGGTCAAGATGGTGGAGTAGGAGGGCATGGAGCTCACCTCTCCCCAAAAACACATCAAAACTGCATCTTCACATGAAACAGTTGCCACAGAAAACTAAAGGGAGACTGGTAGAACTCCTATACAAATATAGCTTCAAGAATAATTCCCACATCAATGGTAGCGTGGAAAAAACACATAAGATTGATACCTTTGTCTCTGGGAGAGATCTTTAAAAAAAAAAATTAGAGAAGATCCATATAGCTGAATTCTCCCACCTGGGGAACAAAGGAGTTGAGTTACACAATGGGTGCCCCAGTCCTAGGGTCCTATAGGAAGAGAAGGGGACAACAGAGGTTGAGCTAGTTGGATAACATCACCTACTCAATGGACATGAATTGGAGCAATCTCTGGGAGATGGTGAAGGACACGGAAGCCTGGCATGCTACAGTCCATGGGATTGCAAAGAGTCAGACACAACTGAGAGACTGAATAACAAGGGAGGAAACAAGCCCATTGGTTGATGGGAGAACTACTGAGACAAAGAGCACAGCTGCAGAAGCCTAGATTCTGATCTTGAAGGGTACACAGATGCTGGCTTGCCAACAAACACTAAGGAGAAGCTTTACACCAGCAGCTGCCAGTTCACCCTACTCTCAACTCCAACTATGACAAATGTCACAGCCCTGTTCATTACACACCACCGCTTTGCACAGAATATAGGTCAGCATCAATTGTTCCGTGCTCAGCTTTCTTTATAGTCCAACTTTCTCACCCACACATGACTAATGGAAAAATCATAGCTTGGAATATCAGGACCTTTGTCAGCAAAGTAATATCTCTACTTTTTAATATGCTATCTAAGTTGGACCAGTAATGCTGAAGAAACTGAAGTTGAACGATTCTATGAAGACCTACAAGACCTTCTAGAACTAACACCAATATGTCCTATTCATTATAGGGGACTGGAATGCAAAAGTAGGAAGTCAAGAAATACCTAGAGTAACAGGCAAATTTGGCCTTGGAGTAAAGAATGAAGCAGGGCAAAGACTGAGTTTTGGAAGAGAACACACTGGTCATAACAAACACTCTCTTACAAAAACAAAAGAGAAGACTCCACACATGGACATCACCAGATGGTCAATACTGAGATCAGACTGATTATATTCTTTGAAGCCAAAGATGGAGAAGCTCTATACAGTAGGCAAAAACAATATTGGGAGCTCACTGTGGCACAGACCATGAACTCTTTATTACCAAATTCAGACTTAAATTGAAAAAAATAGGGAAAACCACTAGGCCATTCAGGTATAACCTAAATCAAATCCCTAACAATTATACAGTGGAAATAAGAAATAGATTTAAGGGACAGATCTGATAGACAGAGTGCCTGATGAACTATGGGTGGAGATTCATGACATTGTACAGAAGAGAGGAAACAAGACCATCCCCAAGAAAAAGAAATGCAAAAAAGCAAAATGGCTGTCTGAGGAGGCCTTACAAATAGCTGTGAAAAGAAGAAAAGCAAAAAGCAAAGGAGAAAAGGAAAAATATACCCATCTGAATGTGAGTTCCAAAGAATAGCAAGAAGAGATAAGAAAGCCTTCCTTAGTATCAATGCAAAGAAATAGAGGAAAACAAGAGAATGGCAAAAACTAGAGATTTCTTCAAAAAAAATTAGAGATACCAAAGGAACATTTCATGCAAAGATGGGCACAATAAAGGACAGAAATGGTATGGACCTAACAGAAGCAGAAGATATTAAGAAGAAGTGGCAAGAATACACAGAAGAACTGTACAAAAAAGATCTTCATGACCCAGATAATCACAATGGTGTGATCACTCACCTAGAGCCAGACATCCTGAAATGTGAAGTCAAGTGAGCCTTAGGAAGCATCACTATGAACAAAGCTAGTGGAGGTGATGGAATTCCAGTTGAGCTCTTTCAAATCCTAAAAGATGATGCTGTGAAAGTACTGCCCTCAATATGCCAGCAAATTTGGAAAATTCAACAGTGGCCACAGGATTGGAAAAGGTCAGTTTTCATTCCAATCCCAAAGAAAGGCAATGCCAAAGAATGCTCAAACTACCGCATGATTTCCCTCATCTCACACGCTAATAAATGATGCTCAAAATTCTCCAAGCCAGGCTTCAACAGTACATCAACTGTGAACTTCCAGATGTTCAAGCTGGTTTTAGAAAAGGCAGAGGAACCAGAGATCAAATTTCCAAAATCCACTGGACCATCGTCTTCTGTGTATCCTTGCCCTCTCTTCTTAATATCTTTTGCTTCCGTTAGGTCCATATCATTTCTGTCATTTCTTGTGCTCATCTTTGCATGAAATGTTCTTTAAAGGACATTCCATAAAGGACTGCAGAGGAAATACTCACAACATTTATGGAATATAAGTGCTCCATGAAGGACAGCAGAGGAAATACTCCTAATCAAAAGAGCAAGAGTAATCTCCTGAAAGAATAAATAATGAAACAGGCATCACCCATCTACCAGACACCAAGTTTAAAAAGAAGATTATAAAAATGCCAGTTGAATTAAGAAAAAAAATAGATGTAAACACATATGAAAACACATAGAAAAAGAATTAGAAATTTTAAATATCAATGATTAAAAAAATAAATAATTCAATTTCTGAGATAAAAAGCAATCTAGATACAATGAATAGCTGACTAAATGCCATAGAACAAATAAGTGATCTAGAAGAGAAAATAATAGAAATCACCAATTAGAACATCAGACAGAAAAACAAATTAAAAAAATTGAAAGCAGCATAAGAGATCTATGAGATAATTTAATAGGTGCCAACTTACACATATAGTGTTCCAGATGAAGAAGAGACAGAGAAAGGGACCAAAAATGTATTTGAAGAAATTATGGATGGAAGCATCCCAAACCTAAAGAAGACAACATATATCCAACTACAGGAAGCAAAAAGGATATGAAATAAAATAAAATAAAATAAAACACATGATAACCTCAGGAGATATGAAAAAAGCATTTAACAAAGTCCAGCATCTATTCATGATAAAACTCTTATTAAAATGAGCACATTTGATGAGGAAGTATTTTACAACATAATAATGGTCATTGACAATAAACCCACAGCAAACATAATACTCAACAGTGATAAACTTAAAGCTTTTTTGTTAAATCCAGGAATAAGACAAGGACACCACATTACTGCCTCCATTCAACACAGTGGTAGCCACAGAAAGTATATAAGAAAAAGAACCGCCCGTGGCAAAGGTCATGAGGAAGGAGGCTTGGCATACGCAAAGGCGGGATCAAGCCTCAGGAGTCTCCCTGGAAATTCTCGAGCAATCTACCCCCAAAACCAGAGTCTGCCTACTTTCTGCTTTGTGCTTTCACCTACATCTCTGACTTTACGGGGGGCTGTCCCCCACTACCTTTCTCTGAAAAAAGAGTTAGCTTACAGCTCCAGTTAATAATTCCTGTGTGTGACAGTGTTTCAACCTACAAACTCCTTTGGAAATCCTCTAGCCTGCCTGAACAGGTTTTTCCGGCCACATGTGATTGTTCAGAGCCTCCCAACTATGAGAGGCAGGAGATGTTCTAAACTGTCTAAACACAGATTCTTTTGAGTAGTTAAAAGATTGATTAGAAATTGTATTGGTGAAGGGATTTTCACTTGTTGGGCCAATGTTTGCTGCTAAGTCTCCATATCCCTTACCTGCTGTGTCCCTGGCAGTGTATTGATTAATATATTGGTGTAAGTAGTAGCTTTAATGTTTGTAACCTGGGACCCTTGAGTTAATTATTTTTCTTGTTATAGCCCACCACACCTTTGCTCTGTAGGAATGCAACTTTATCTAATGCTTTTGGAGGGTGGCTCCTGACCAATCACCTTTAGAGAAAAATAAGTTTTCTGAAGAAAAGGTCTTAAAATGTTAACAGGCCTCTGGGCCAGAAGATGATGCAAATCACCTAAGCTTTTGCATATGATAAGTTTGCAGGAAGAAAGCCTGGCTTGCTGCCTGACTCTACCCCTTCCCCCATTATCCTCTATGCATAACTTAAGGTATAAAAACTACTTTGGAAAATAAAGTGCGGGCCTTGTTCACCGAAACTTGGTCTCACCATGTCGTTCTTTCTCTTACCTTCTGGCTGAATTATTCAGCCTCTTTTCTCCACTGAATTTCCTCACTGAGCTATCCTCATTCTATTACTCTTTATATCCTTAATTAACGTTTAATTAAGCAATTGTTTCCTGATCCTCACCGACACCGTCCCCGCTTCGAATTCCCTGGATCCACCGGGGCTGGACCCCAGCAATGTGTCCAAAGTGCAAGAGAAGAAAAACTGTCAGTATTTGCAGATGACATGATACTCTATGCAGAGAATCCTAAAGTCCCCACATAAAAGCTATTAGAACTAATAATACATTTCAGCAAACTAGCAGGATACAGGATTAATTTACAAAAATCTGTTGTGTTTCTTTTTACTAATATTGAAATATCAAAATGATAAAGTTTAAAAAAATAACCTCTTTAAAAATTGTATCCAAAAAATAAAACATGTATGAATAAACCTGACCAAGAAAATGAAAGACTTACATGCAAAAAAACTGTAAAACTTGAATAAAGGAAATAGAAGAGGATTCAAAGAAATGGAAAGACATCCCATACTCTTGGATTAGAAGAATTAATATTGTTAAAATAGCAATACGACCCAAAGCTATCTACAAATTTAATGTGATCGCTATCAAATTACCCATGACATTTTTCACACAAAACTGGAATCAATAACCCAAAATTTTATATGGAACTATAAAAGATGCAGAATGGGAGAGTATTCCTGGGGCAGGGGGGAACAGGAGGTATAACTCTCCTAGACTTCAGACAATATTACAAAGCTGCAGTAATCTGAACAGTGTAGTATTGATATAAAATTAAAAATAGAACTAACATTTTTTGTTTTTGTTCAGTCACTAAGTTGTGTCAGATTGTTTGCAATCCCATGGACTGCAGAACGCCAGGCTTCCTTGCCCTTCACTATCTCCCTGAGTTTGCTCAAACTCATGTCCACTGAGTCGATGATACCATCCATCTCGTCCTCTGTTGCCCTTTTCGTCATCGGCTCTCAATCTTTCCCAGCAACAGGGTCTTTTTCAATGCATCAGCTCTTTGCATCAGGTGGTCAGAGTATTGGAGATTCAGCTGCAGCATCAGTCCTTCCAATGAATATTCAGGACTGATTTCCTTTAGGATTGACGGGTTTGATCTCCTTGCAATCCAAGATATGCTCAAGGGTTTGTTCCAACAGCACAGTTCAAAAGCATCCATTCTTCAGCACTCAGCTTTCTTTATGGTTTAAATCTCACATCCATACATGACTACTGGAAAAACTACAACTTTTTCTATATGGACCTTTGTTGACAACATGATGTCTCTTGCTTTTTAATATCCTGTCTAGGTTTGTCATAGCTTTCCTTCCAAGGAACATGTGTTTTTTAATTTCATGGCTGCAATCACCATCTGCAGTAACTTTAGAGCCCAATAAAATAAACTGTCACTGTTTCTGCTTTTTCCCCATCTATTTGCCTTAAAGTAATGGGAATAGATGCCAAATCTTAGTTTGTTGAATGTTGAGTTTTAAGCCAGCTTTTTCACTCTTCACTTTCACCCTCAAGAGGCTCTTTGGTTCCTCTTTGCTTTCTGCCATTAGAGTGATGGTGATGGTTTAGTTTCTAAGTCATGTCTGAATGTTGCTATCGCATGGACTGTATCCCACCAGGATCTTGTCCATGGGATTTTTCAGGCAACAATACTGGAGTGGGTTGCCATTTCCTTCTCTAGGGGATCTTTCCAACCCAGGGATCAGACTGGGGTGTCCTGCACTGCAGGTAGATTTTTTACTGATTGAGCTACCAGGGAAGACTGCATATCTGAGGTTGTTGATATTTTTCCAGCAATCTTGATTCCAGCTTGAGATTCATCCAGTCTGGCATTTTGCATGATGTACTCTGCTACAGGGAACAAGGACTGTTTCAAATTTGGAAAGGAGTACATCCAGGCTGTATATTATCATCCTGCTTATTTAACTTATGTGGAATTTCCATTATGAAAAGAGGCAAACTAAAAAGAGAGGCTAGTGTTTACACCCAAAACAAGGATGTCACTCAGAAATAATTGTGCCATTGTCCCTATCCCCAGCTCTGGAAGCCAAAGTTCAGAGGGTTTGTTCATAGGGTGATGCAGAAACTGAAACAGAGTGCTCCAAGATTCTACAAAGAAACTCATTTTATTTGAAACAGACTATGGAAAGATCAGGGCTTCCCTGGTGGCTCAGATGGTAAAAAATATGCCTGCAATGCAAGAGAATGGATTCTATCCCTGGGTTGGGAAGATCCCCTGGAGATGGAACTGGCAACCCACTCGAATATTCTTCCCTGGAGAATTCTGTGGACAGAGGAGCCTGGTGGGTTAAAGTCCATGGTGTCTCAAAGAGTTGCACACGACTGAGAGACTATACTTTCACTTCATTTCACATGGGAAGGTCAAGCCTAAGAGGTCCCTCAAACTATGAAAGATTTTGTTGATAAGCAATTAAAAGGAAGCTTATGACTTCATGACAGATTCAAGCTAAACCATTTGCAAGCTAGTTTATCAGAGAAAACCAGAGAAAGACACAGCTAAGAAGAGCCTTCCTGAGGTCAGAACACATCTCAAACATTGAGTTTAAAGGTATCCTTGAAAGAGAGAATGAACTTTGGGGGGTCAGATTCTGGAGAAATTTATGCTCCCAAGATATTATCAAAAACTATAAGGACTTCCTTGGTGGTCCATTGGTTGACTTCACCTTCCAATGCAGGAGGTGTGGGTTTGATCCCTGGTGTGGGAGCTAAGATCCCACATGCCTCGTAGCCAAAAAACAGAAGCAATACTTTAACAAATTCAATAGACAATAGATATATATATATATATATATATATATATATATATATATAGCAAATCCCTCAACAACTGATGAAAGCTACCAGCCAGGGAATGTGCATATGCCCGAGGTTGTACACTCTAAATAGCTACATCAGAGGTTTTACACTGTAGTGGAAAAAGACTTCATTAAATAGTCCATGTAGTCACTAAATATATCGGAGTAACAATACATGGAGTTGGAATTGCTATACTCCATTGTCTAAATGTAACAGTTAAACAATAATTTCACAAAACATATAAAGAAATAAAGTATGTGACCTACAGGTGGGGAAAAGAGGCAATAGGATCTTCCTGTGAGAGGGTAAATGATTGGCTCTAACAGGAAAACACTTCAAAATAGCTATTGCCTATGGGCTAAGTGAATCAAAGGAAACTATCAAAAAGATAAAACACTCTAATTAATAAAATTAGAAACTAAAATTAAAAATATAAAAGATCATAGGAGACTATTGTGAGTATAAGAATGTAGAAAATATTCCTACAAACTGGAGAACTTAGAAAAATGAATAAATTCTTATAAGCATACAACCTACTTTCAGGAAACTATTCTTATAGAACAAAAGTATAATAACAAGGTTCCATCTAATAGAGTCTATAAATAAGAGATAGAAATCATATTTTTCAAAAATAGCAAATGGAAATTTTGGAGCTGAAAATTACTATATCTGAAATGAAAAATTCACAAGCTGGAGTTAACAGTAGATTTGAAGAAGCTGATGAAAAAGCAAGTGAACTTGAAGATGGATCAATAAGTTAACATAATCCAAAGAAAAGGGAAAAAAAGAATAAGAAAAGTGAACAGAGACTCAGAAAATGGTACACATGTTCTGTGTGCTTAGTCACTCAGTTGTATCTGACTCTTTGTGACCCCACTGGCAGGACTGTAGCCCTCCAGGCTCCTCTGAACATGGGGATTCTCCATGCAAGAATATTGGAGTGGTTTGCCATGCCCTCAGGGATCTAACCCAGGTCTCCTGCATTGCAAGCAGGTTCTTTACCATCTGAGCCACTAGGGAAGCCCTATGTACTAACCTGCTTAGCTTCTGAGATCAGACGAGATAGGGTGTATTCAGGGTGGTGTGGCCATAGACATAAAAAAGCACACTAACATACACAAAAATGGAGTCCCAGAAGAAAAAGGTGCAGAGTAAAATATTCAAAACATAATGCCTGAAAACATCCCAATCATGATGTAAAACATTAATCTGTGCAACCCAATTGTCCAATTAATTCCAAGTAGAATAAATATTGGAGAGCCATACACAGACACTAATGAAATATTGAAAACTAAAAACAGAAAGTCTTGAAGTATTAAAAGAAAAATAATTCATCCTTACAAGTTAATGCCAAGATATTGCTTATTTCTCATTAGACACAAGGAATGTTCTCTGGTAGTGAGATGATATATTGAAAGTGCTAAAAGACAAAACTATAAGCCAAAAATTCTATATCAAGAAAAACTATCTTTCAAAAATGAGGGCATGGGGTTCCTTGGTGGCTCAGTGGAAAAGAATCCATCTGCCAATGCAAAAGACATGGATTTGGTCACTGATCTGGGAGAATCCCACATGGCACAGAGCAATGCACCACAGCTAGGTCCATGCACCACAAGTAGTGAGCCTGTGCTCTAAAGCCCAGGAGCCCCAACCACTGAGCCCACATGCCACAACTACTGAACCCGTGATGCCCTAGAGTCTGTGCTCAGTAACATGAGAAGCCACTGAAATGAGAGAATAGCCTCCACTGCTGAAACTAGAGAAAGCCCGTGCAGCAACAAAGATCTAGCACAACCAAAGATACATAAATCATTATTTTAAATGCAGGCAAAATATAGATAGTCTTATCCTCCCTATCACCCCAAAAAGAGTTTATTTCTGGGAAATCTGCCTTATAGAAAAACTTGAAGGAAGGCCTCTGACTGAGGAAAGTAAACCTAGACTACAATTCTAATGATAGACCAAAGGGCACTGGTAAAGATAAGCAACTATGTAAGACAGGGTAAGTGCATGTATCTTCTCCTTTCTTCTCTTAACAATATAAAAAGCAAGCAAGTAAAATGGATATAGTTGTATTTCTAGACATATGACATAGTTATTTAATAGTATATTTGAGAGGTGGGGGGAAGGCAGGAGCGGTTTAGGCCCTGAGATGACAAGGTTGTGCAGTGGCTTAGGCCCAGGGGTCAGGTGCTGTACCTGGGACACACAGCCTGGGGATAATGAGTCAAAGTTCCACTTTTGGCCAGAGGGGAAGTCAGAGAATATCAGCAGTTATGTTCCTAGCAATGACCTATCAGAGCCACATGTTGGGACCCAAGGGTGAGGTACAGAGAAGCAGTGGTGTGAACACGGTAATTGTGGATCAGAACCCTGACTAGGACCCATGGTGAGGCACAGAGTGTCTGCACTGTTGCCCCAGCAATGGTAGGCTAAAGCCGTGACTCAGGACCCAGGAATGGTGTGTGAAACAGCAGCAGCTCAGCCTAGGTAATGGCCAGTCAAAACCAAGACTAGGATTAACAGCGTGAGACCCAAATAAACAGCAGCGTGACCACAGTTATTAAGGACAAATCACTGACTTAGAAACTGGGAGCAGGGCACAGATCAGAAACTCTAGTTGCACAGATGGTAAGGCACTGTGACACATGGATCAGGGAAAGTGGGGTACAGGAGAGATGGGGAAACTCCTGGACCCCAAGACCAGGTCTCACCACAGTGACATTTCCAGCCTCAAGAAAGACACAGCAGCAGGGACCCTAGGCAGCTCTGTCAGTTGAATCAGTGTAGGTGGACACTGTGGAAGTGCTCAGGAGCAAGGCTGCAAAGGTCATGATGATGAGGTTGCTGGAGTTCCCTTGCATTATTTTTCCTCATGGGCTGAAATTCCTCTGAGGGGATCTCTGCCAGTGCCAAGCTCTTCTGAACTGGAGGAAGGGGTGGTGGGGGTAAAATCTTTCCCACGCTTTTCTACGCAGTAATCCTCAGAGTTTGCAACCAGCAAGGTTTCTGCTGCTTCTCCATTGTAGTCCAGAAATTTTAAAAAGTAATTTATATTGGTTTATAGTTGTTCATTTATTGTTTTTTTTTGTTTTTGTGAGGGATGCAAGTGTTGGGACCGCCTAATGTTCCGTCTTGTTGATGTCACCTTTCTCTTATTCTATGTCAAAGTGATTGAAGACACAAGAGCCTCTCACTTGCTATTGTTTTACACTAGTCATTTTTCTTTGGAGAAGGAAATGGTATCCCACTCCAGTACTCTTGCCTGGAAAATCCCATGGATGGAGGAGCCTGGTAGGCTGCAGTCCATGCAGTCGCGAAGAGTCAGACATGACTGAGCAACTTCACTTTCACTTTTCACTTTCATGCATTAGAGAAGGAAATGGCAACCCACTCTAGTGTTCTTGCCTGGAGAATCCCAGGGATGGGGGAGCCTGGTGGGCTGCCATCTATGGGGTCGCACAGAGTTGGACACGACTGAAGCTACTTAGCAGCAGCAGCAGCAGTCTTTTTTCTTACATTATATAATTGATTTGTGTGTACAAGGTCATTGACTTTTAGCTGGGTGACAGCACTGACAAATCAATGTAAACACTGTGTATAATCTTGAAGTAGTCTACACTTTGCCCTTTGATCTAATTTCCACATCTGCTGACTATTCATGCAATATACTTATTTGAAGCAAAGGAGTTATAATTTAACTTCTGAATGATTTCTTCCAGATATAAACCTGAGCAATAGCAAAAGGATATAGTAGTTGTTTAATCTACTTCATATGAACAAGATGTCTATGAAATGGCTCTTGCTTCTGCAGCTGTTACAGCTCACTTGCTATTTTAGCTCTGGGAGTTGTGGAAAAGTGCTGGTGTGGCCAGTGGAATTTAGTCACTGGATGAATATGAAGACAATTCTGGATGAGCTTGTGATGAGGGGTCATGAGGTGACTGTACTGCAATCTTCAGCTTCCACTCTTATTGATCCCAACAAACCATTGGCTATGAAATTTGAGACTTTCCCTGTATCTTTAACTAAAGATGATTTTCAGACTCTTGCCAAGATTTTGATTGAGACATGGATGCTTGCGGTGAAAGATTTCTTTTGGATCCATCTTTCAACAATACAAAGTCTATTTGATGAATTTTCTGATATTGGTATGAAGATATGTAGTGAAGTTGTTTCAAACAAGAAACTTATGACAAAACTACAGGAATCGAGGTTTGATGTCGTTCTTGCAGATGCTGTTGGACCCTGTGGAGAGCTGCTAGCTGAGATACTTAAAGTACCTTTAGTGTACAGTCTCTACTTCTCACCAGGCTATTTGGTTGAAAAGAGGAGTGCAAGACTTTCATTTCCACCATCCTATGTACCTGTTATGTTGTCTGAATTAAGTGATCACATGACATTCATGGAGAGGGTCAAAAATATGATATATGTACTTTATTTTGACTACTGGTTTCAGCTGTACGATGAGAAGAAGTGGAATCAGTTTTACAGTGAAGTAGTAGGTAAGTCAGGCTTCCCTAATGGCTGAGTGGTAAAGAATCTGCCTGCAAATTCAGGAGGTGTGGGATCGATCCTTGGGTTGAGAAAATCCCCTTTAAAAGGAAATGGCAACACATCCGGGTATTCTTTCCTGGAAAACTCCATGGACAGATGAGTCCATTGGGTTACAAAAGAGTCAGACACGGCTTAGAGACCAAACAACACACAACTAGATAATTCATGTTCTTACTTGGTAAGATTAAATGCTATCTTTCCTTATGCCTTGGAAGGTGAGTTTGTATAAATATAATTTCACAGAAATTAGTCTCAAATAAGTGAAAGAGTGAAATAAAAATATAAAATGACCCATCCGTCTTATAAATATTATGAAAACACTTAAATTATAGGGTAAGGTAGAACCCATTACTAGTTTCAGATACCAGGAAGTCACATACCACAACTTGAAGCACATAGGACTTCTGCAAGTGAATATATATCTAACTCACAAAACTTTTTTTTTAATTTAAAAAAATCACTAGTAATCTCATAAAATGTCTTAATAAATGAAGACATGTACACTGAGAATTATACACATATTATATTATACTATGTTATATTTATATTTATCCAAGAACAGATACATTCAAACATTTTTGACCACATTATCCCAAGCTCCTTTACAAAAATTACCTAAAATATATACACACAGCAATATTCTCATTTGATCCAACATTTGTTGTTTTTGTTTTTTATTTCACTTTCAGGAAGGCCCACTACAATGGCAGAGTCGATGGGGAAAGCCGAAATGTGGCTTATTCGAAACTATTGGGATTTTTCATTTCCTCGCCCACGGCTACCAAATGTTGAATTTGTAGGAGGCCTCCACTGCAAACCTGCCAAGCCCCTGCCTAAGGTCACCTACTCTTCTTTGTTCTTCTTTGTTAACTTTGTGTTTTCAATAGGAATCATGCTGTATTCTTTATTTAAAATGTTTGATTACAGTGAGTCAGATGTGGGAAGCTGGATAAAGTGACCTTCTAGTTAGATACTGATATATGTCTATAGGAACAAAGTATCTGAATTTCATTGTTGTTCCAGAATAAGCTAGAATATGTGGGACACTTTAAGAATATGTCAGTTAAATAACAGCTTCATTATTCAACACATAATGAAGCATAATCAAATATCCACTAAACAATATTTCTAGTTATATTACATTTTATATAAGTAATATATTAGCTACATAATTATATTATAATTGTAATGCTATAGGATAATTATATATGTCATATATTCTAGAAGTGAGTAGTAACATACATTAATGGAGTAGACACAGTTTTTGCTACCTGACACTCTACGTGGAAAGACAGAATACAAACAAGTCATAAAAATTGTGCAGAAGTGTCGCTAGGAGTTGGACACAACTGAGCGACTTCACTTTCACTTTTCACTTTCATGCATTGGAGAAGGAAATGGCACCCCACTCCAGTGTTCTTGCCTGGAGAATCCCAGGAACGGGGGAGCCTGGTAGGCTGCTGTCTATGGGGTTGCACAGAGTCAGACACGACTGAAGCGACTTAGCAGCAGCAGCAGCAGTTATAAAAAGGAAAGAACGGAATGCTAATAATTATCCAGCATGAATCATAGAAGGTGTCTCTGATTCACTGATAATTAAGGTGAAATCAGAAGAATGCTCAAGAATAAACAGAAGGGATGGGGCAGGGGTAGAAGAAGATAGATAAGAAAAGCATGTAGAGTAGTAATGGTAGTTGTGAAGAAGTTTGAGCTTAGTGTAAACAGGAAAAGCCCAAGTAAAGAGACAGATGATGCTGGTGAAGTCAGGTGGAAACAGATAGCAACTTAGAACATCCAGTAGGGGCACTGGGAAAACATTGAAAGGATTAAGAAAGAAAGGTGGAGTCAAATATTGTTTAAACAGGCTTTCCTGGTAGCTCAGCTGGTAAAGAATCCACCTGCAATGCAGGAGACCCCAATTGGATTCCTGGGTGGGGAAGATCCCCTGGAGAAGAGATAGACTACCCACTTCACTATTCTTGCACTTCCTTAGTGGCTCAGACAGTAAAGAATCCACCTGCAATGTGGGAGACCTGGGTTCAATCCCTGGGTTGGGAGGATCCCCTGCAGGAGGGCATGGCAACCCACTCTAGTATACTTGCCTGGAGAATCCCCATGGACAGAGGAGCCTGGTGGGCTACAGTCCATGGGATCGCAAAGAGTTGGATATGACTGAGCAACTAAGCACTATATTATACTATTGCTTAAACAAACAAACAAGTAACATGTAGTCACTGGGTTGGATGTAAAGGGAAAATTGTGGGAGAAAAGGACACTTCTCAGGTAGTTGCTAGAGGTAGGCAACAATGAGTGAAAACTAGACTACAGTGTTCATAGAGATACGACCACACTGTATCTTATAATAGTACCAACCTTATATTGCTGAGAGAAAAAAATTTGTAAGTACATGTGAAACATCCAAAATGCCACTGGCATATACTCAGTGGTCCAGAAGAAATATTAACTGCTGTCATTATTTTTATTTTTTATTATAATATACTATCAATAACCCAATGTGTGCCAGCCACCTTGATGTATTCCTAATCATCAAGATTGTAGTATTCAGCAAACTGCTAGAGATTAGATATCCCATGGAGTGTTTTAAAGGTAAATCATAAAAGTTTACATAAAAATTAATGAAAATAATTTAATAAATTTAATAAAGCTTACTTTTTAAATAAAATTTAATTTAACATACTTAATGTAAACTTTTTTAATGTTAGGAATTTTTAAGATTTTGCCAGTCAGATATATAAGATGAAATGCTAAAATCCTTCTGTGAGATTTGAGGCTCTTCTCCTGTGCTTTGGCTAAAATGAACATTCTTCTTCTACAATATAAATGTATGTATTTATAAGGAATACTTAACCACTCTAAATCATATATAATATTTAGTTGGAAAATAACAGATATAATAAGATCACAATTTTCTCTAAGGTTAAAAAAATATAAGCTGGAGTTACAATTTTAAAGATTAGGAAACTTCTTTTTGTGTTCTATAAGGGCTAAACCAACTTTCTAACAGAGGTGAGGTAATATCTCATTGTGATTTTGAAATACGTTTCCCTGATGATTAGTGATATTGAGCATCTTTTCATATACCTGGTGGTGATTTGGAAGCCTTCTTTAGAAAATGTCTATTTTGTTCTTCTGCCCATTCTTTAATTGAAATATGTGGTTAAAACATTTTTTTTTTTCCATTTTGTAGATTGCGTTTTCATGTTGTTGATTGTTTCTTCTACTGTGCAGATGCTCTAAGTATAATATAGTACCACTTGTGGATTTTTTCTTTTGTTGTGGGTTTGATGTCATATCAGGAAAAAAAAAATCATTTTTAAGACTGATGCAAAAGAGTTCCAGCCTTACATTTTCCTTTAGGGATGTTATCGTATATAGTCTTATGTTTAAGTCTTTGGAGTTGTTTTAAGTCATTTGGAGTTATTTTTGTGACGGGTGTAAGGCAGGGGTCTCATTTAATTTCTTGTGTATATACTTATCCAATTTTCTCCAAAAAGAAAGAAGTGACTATTCTTTCCACAGGGAGTGTTCTTGTCTCCCTTGTTGAATTGGTTGGCTATATATTCAGGGTTTTAATTCTAAACCCTGTATGCAGTTCCATTGATCTATGTGTCTATTTTGGGGCCAGTACACTATCATTTGAAATGTTGCAGCTTTAGTATAATTTGAAATTGGAAGGTATGATACTTTTGGTAGTGTGAACATTTTAACAATATAGTAACATTATGTTCAACAGTAAAAATTGAAAAATTGATTTTTTCAAAAATTGATTTTTCTCTAAAATCAGAAACAAAAAAAGATATATCAAATATATTTCAGCCTTTTCTACAAGTATATAAATTTGAAAATAAGGATATCTCTGAATGGAGCATTTTAGTAAATCTTATTTCCTTTTATATAAATTTTCATACTTTTGCATATTTTCTTGCCATGAACTTATATTATTTTCACAAAGATATCAGAGTATAAAATGAATCAGTCCACATCAGTGATTAATTTGTACTAATCACTGACAGGATATATTAAAATAATACCAAATCGATGTATCTTTCACAGCATAGATGAAGCAGCTTTGGTTAGCAAGCCAGCATGACAATGCAATGAAGACAAGCAACTTTAAATGTTACTACTGGTCAGGAAAATTTTGCTCCTCTACATTTATTAAACAGGATCATTGAGTAATGTGTAATTATTCTAGTATAGAGTGTACATTTTTTAAATTAGAAAGGATAAAGGACCACAAAACAAAATAATTCAGAAACAATCCAGGCAAATACAGATTCACATGGAGTTTTATATAGTTTGAAGTGAACTACTAAAAAGGTGACCAGATCTCTGCTGCAGAAAGCCCTGGGGCACCTCTCCCACTGTCGGGCAGGTGTTCGCTGGGGACACTAATGTAGGGGACTTTGAGGGTCCTTCACCACAGCTGACATTGTATGTCCTACAGTGACATCAATTATACAGTATAGTTCAGGATGAAGGGTCCCACATGTAAACAAATTCAGCAATATGGTCAGTCAAATAAGCAAATACACAAGTATATCTCTGGGTTATACACAGGACTTACAGGATTATCTCATAGAACTTCCCAAAAATAATACCAGACTCCTCAATGTCAGAGATTAATAATTTAGACAGCTTGGGAAATTATGACAAGTTTTAAGATAAGGATTATACAGCTGAGTGAATGATAGACATAAGTGATTCAAACTGTAAGTTTTTCATAGTGCTAATAGAGAAATGAAATATTAATCACTAATCTAAAATAATTCTCAAAAAATATGTCTGGAATAAATAACTGATTTAGTAGACCTATAATAATAAAGAATTTAAGGTCAGTTGAATCCTGCAGTACAACTTCCTTCTAAGAATTTATGTTAGTAATTAATAATATAATAGTTGAAAAATCTCAATATAATAGTGTTTAACAGTATCTCCTTGCTGCCAATGTATATTGGCCCTATCTCATTTCCTGCTTATAAACAAATATATTTGCAAAAATATACTTCTTTTTCATTGACTATGCCAAAGCCTTTGACTGTGTGGATCACAACAAACTGTGGAAAATTCTTTAAGAGATGGGAATATCAGACCACCTGACCTGCCTCTTGAGAAATCTGTATGCAGGTGAGGAAGTAACAATTAGAACTGGACATGGAACAACAGGCTGGTTCCAAATAGGGAAAAGAGTACATCAAGGCTGTATATTGTCACCCTGCCTATTTAACTTATATGCAGAGTACATCATGAAAAACGCTGGGTTGGATGAAGCACAAGTCAAGATTATTGATATTGGGAGAAATATCAATAACCTCAAATATGCAGATGACATCACCCTTATGGCAGAAAGTGAAGAGGAACTAAAAAGCCTGTTAATGAAAGTGAAAAAGGAGAGTGAAAAGGTTGGCTTAAAGCTCAACATTCAGAAAACTAAGATCATGGCATCTGGTCCTATTACTTCATGGCAAATAGATGGGGAAACAATGGAAACAGTGACAGACTTCACTTTTTTGGACTCCAAAATCACTGCAGATGGTGATTACAGCCATGAAATTAAAAGACACTTACTCCTTGGCAGGAAAGTTATGACCAACCTAGAAAGCATATTCGAAAGCAGAGACATTATTTTGCCAACAATGGTCTGTCAAGTCAAAGCTATAGTTTTTCCAGTAGTCATGTATGGATGTGAGAGTTGGACTGTGAAGAAAGCTGAGTGCCAAAGAATTGATGGTTTTCAACTGTGGTGTTGGAGAAGACTCTTGAGAGCCCCTTGGACTGCAAGGAGATCCAACCAATCCATCCTAAAGGAAATCAGTCCTGAATATTCACTGGAAGGATTGATGCTCAAGCTGAAACTTCAATACTTTGGCCACCTGATGAGGAGAACTGACTCATTTGAAAAGACCCTGATGCTGGAAAAGATTGAAGGCAGGAGGAGAAGAGGATGACAGAGTATGAGATGGTTGAATGACATCACCGACTCAATGGGCATGAGTTTGAGCAAGCTCCGAGAGTTGGTGATGGACTGGGAAGCCTGGCGTGCTGCAGTCCATGAGGTCACAAAGAGTCGGACACAACTGAGCGACTGAACTGAACTCAACATAATAGAAGAAATAGACCTCATATCACCCATTTCTTTCCCAAGGACTTCAGGGATGATTTATGTTGAAAAAACAGCCATTATGGAAAATAGTATGGAGTTTTTCAAAATTTTTAAAATATTTTTTCTTAGTCTGAATATTTATTAGCACAACTAACCAATGTCCAAGACGTGAAGTTAACATATTTAAGGAACATGAGGAGGAAGGAAATCACTCTATAAACTATATAGTATGTGGTAAGAATAATATAAAAACATATCAACACCTATGGCTCAGCAATGTCTCTTTTGTAGGTACATATACAAAAGAATTGATTTTATTACCCCAACGAGCTGTCTGTACATGTCTGTAAAAGCTCAACTCACAAGAGTCAAGGGGCTAGGGCAACCCAAATGTCCAGCAACTAATGAAGAAATAAACAAAATATCATATACACAAGTGATGGAATATTACTCACGTTTAATTTTTTTTGTGTGGAAGGATAGTTATTTATTGATAAACAATGATTATTTCTTTTTTTTTGGTTTCTTTTTTTTTAACTTTACAATATTGTATTGGTTTTGCCATATATTAACATGAATCTGCCACAGGTATACAAGTGTTCCCCATCCTGAGCCCTCCTCCCTCCTCCCTCCCCGTATCATTCCTCTGGGTCGTCCCAGTGCACCAGCCCCAAGCATCTAGTATCGTGCATCGAATCTGGACTGGCGACTCGTTTCATATATGATATTATACATGTTTCAATGCCATTCGCCCACACCAATACAGTATACTAATGCATATATATGGAATTTAGAAAAATGGTAACAACAACCCTGCATACAAGACAGCAAAAGAGACACTGATGTATAGAACAGTCTTTTGGACTCTGTGGGAGAGGGAGAGGGTGGGATGATTTGGGAGGAAGATTATTCACATTTAAAAGGAAATTCTGACAAATGTCACAACATGAAGGAACCTTATGCTAAGTGAAATAAGTCAATCAGAAAAAGATAAATACTGTACAATTCAACTTATAAGAAGTATCCAGACTAATCACATTTGTAGAAACATAGGGTAGAATGAAGCTTGCCAGAGGCTAGAGAATGAGGAATGTGGAGTTTCTTAATGAGCATAGAATTCCGGTTTTGCCAGATGCAAAAGTTCTGGAGATTGGTTACACAGTGGGAATATACTTAATGTTGCTATACTATACACTTAGGAATGATTAACAAAGTAAATTTTATGTCATGTGTATTTTACGACTATTTTTTTTAAAAAACCTCTACCACAGACTATATTTGATTTTCTCTCTTTAGTTTCTGGTAGCAATCCCTTCAATAATGTTTGCTGTGCTCCTTCTCTTTTATGATGGAACAAATTCTGTTTTTCACAGGAAATGGAAGAATTTGTGCAGAGCTCTGGAGAACATGGTATTGTGGTGTTTTCATTGGGGTCAATGGTCAGTAACATATCAGAAGAAAGAGCCAATGTGATTGCATCAGCCCTTGCCCAGATTCCACAGAAGGTACACACAGTCCCTTAACAGTGAGCAACTATTTAATGTCTGTTAAACAATGGCACCCCACTCCAGTACTCTTGCCTGGAAAATGCCATGGATGGAGGAGCCTGGTAGCCTGCAGTCCATGGGGTCAGGAAGAGTCGGACACCACTGAGCAATTTCACTTTCACTTTTCACTTTTCACTTTCATGCATTGGAGAAGGAAATAGCAACCCACTCCAGTATTCTTGTCTGGAGAATCCCCAAGGACGGGGGAGCTTGGTGGGCTGCCATCTATGGGGTTGCACAGAGTCGGACACGACTGAAGCGACTTAGCAGCAGCAAACTCTATAAAAGGTCTGATTTTAGACATTTTCTAACAGAAAGGTAAACTACATGATAATTCCAATTTATCTCTCATATATATATAAACCAAAATATATATAGTAGGTGTTATAGAATTACAAGGAGTGTCTTTCATCCATAATAAATTTAGATTAACATTGTAATTTAAAAAAATAATGATATTAAAGAGACACAATATGAATTTTGGTATTATAATGGTATCTTGGGGCCATAAAAGAAACCGCCAAATTCTGCTTTGTCACTTGTTCCATTTCCTTGAATGATATCTGAGGTACAGTACACATACAGATATTCTCTGGGGTTAAATTTTAACAGAAAATATAGTCACACAATAATTTTAAGCAATATTGATAGAAGTCTGTAGTGCTTCTTGCAGTGTACACTTAGCATGTAATCCTGGTCCTTTTTGTATCCCATAAGTTTTGGAACAAACCTATCAGTGTGTTTTTAGAGTGCTACTCAGAGAAAAGATGGACAAGATTCCCCAAACTGCCATCCCCCAACTGATTTAGAGAAGAGAAACATCTACCTCCCTGGTTGACTGCTGCTGCTGCTGCTAAGTCACTTCAGTCGTGTCCGACTCTGTGCGACCCCATAGACAGCAGCCCACCAGGCTCCCCCGTCCCTGGGATTCTCCAGGCAAGAACACTGGAGTGGGTTGCCATTTCCTTCTCCAATGCATGACTAGGCCCTGCTAAAATCTGAAGCAGGAAGATCAATGTGAAAGAGTGAAGATAGGGTCCTGCCCTTAAGGTGAACTCTGTAAAGGTGAACTCTGTAAAGTCTGGTCCTTAATGAACTCTGCTTCCTGTCATATTCTTCCTCCTGAGTGAAGAGGGAGAAGGGACTATAAGAAGCAGTCAAGCATAAGGAAGACTGGCATGGAAAAGATTCAGCTGCCTTCTTCTTCATAAAATACAGCAGTAACTTTTTTTCTAATATATAAAATACCCCTGCAGTCTTCGGATATTTGTGAACAACTTTTTTAGTTTGCAATAATAATAATAATCTAATAATCTAATCTAATCTAATAATCTATGCTATTTTTTGCTGAGAAACTAAAAATAATTTACACTCATTCACAGAGAAAATAGAAGTTAAACACTAATAAATTATAATCCAGCTTATGAGAATTGCTTGGAACTCCAAAATTGTTCCTTATTTTTGTACTGAATCTAGAGACCACACTAATCAATTCTGTCAATGCTTTGTGCTTCATTGTTGAAGTATTCAGGACCAGTTGAATAAACTTTGATGCCACTATTTTGGAACTTTTTCAATAGTCCTATTGTCCCTCTCAAATTTCCAACTGGCTTTTCTTTTCTAAAGGTAAAACATCCACGTCTAGTAATAGTGGTAATACTTTGGATTCATGTTAAAAAATTCCAGTTGTCATTGCCTTTGCAAGTGCTTAACAGTTTATAACTTAAATGAAGCTATACTTCCTAAGAAGCACTAATTAACTTATTATTAATAAATTATGAATAAGCAAAGGTATTTATTTCTAAGTGGCTGATGCATGCCATTTTCCTCTTTGTAACCAAAATGTGTGAAAGTCAATAAAATAACATTATACTAACAAGTTGATATAACTAAACTCTCTTCTATAATGGTCAAAAAGAAATCAGTGAATATTAAATTTGAAGATGACAGCTAGTATAAAAAGAAGGCAAATAAGTGTGTATGTTACTTGTAATCTGTCACTGTCTTTTTGTTCTTGAAATAAGACCACCTAGAAATTATTTAAGTTTTCATGTTGGGACTGACATCTCAATCGTCTATGCCATTATGTGTATATCAAGTGTAGGTGTTCCTATTCATGTCAGGGTATTGTGCATGGGTTCTAATTCACTTCAGTTGTATCCAGTTCTTTGCAACCCTATGGACCATATCCCACTTGGCCACTCTGTCCATGGAATTCTCCAGGCAAAAATACTGGAGTGGGTTGCCGTGCCCTACTCTAGGGCATCTTCCCAACTTAGAGACTGAACCCACATCACTTATGTCTCCTGCATTGGCAGGTGGGTTCTTTTCAAGCAGCACCACCTGGGAAGCCAGTCAATGTATTAACAGTTAATATTACTTAATATGCCCTCATTTCTTACATGTCATATGGAAGACTAGATATATTTTGATCACTTTAGAATTGTAACGTTGAAGTTCAACTCATAGAATAAGATATTACCCTTACCCTAACAGGTTCTATGGAGATATGATGGCAAGAAACCAGACACCTTAGGACCCAATACTCGGCTGTTTAAGTGGATCCCCCAGAATGACCTTCTTGGTAAGACTTGGTAGAAAAAAGTATTGAAAACACGGTAACAGCTGAGCAAAGTGATAGCACTTCAAAAGGAAACAAATGTATAGAGAATTATTGAAACACTTGAAAAATGTATTATTTTATTTTCATTTCCTATGTGAGGGGGAAAAGGGAGAATATATAACAATTGGCCTTTTATTCTACACAGTCACACCCCTTATGGCCAGAATTTTTATTTTGGCTCTAATTTCTACTCACAGTGATCTTTTCAATAACTTCCTTGAATGTTGTTCTGTCTCTGAATTCTTTCCTTATACCTCTCTTTTCCCCTCTGTAGGGGTATGCTAAATGCTACTAAAAATGAGTTCCCTTTTTATTACAGGTGACTCTCCATTTTCTGTTTAAAAGAAAAATCTGCAATCATTTTTATGATGCAATAACACACTTCATGACAAAAGGTTGCTTTTCCTTCCCAGTGCCACTACCATTATCCTTCTTTTCCCCTGTCAGACCAAATGACTCCACTATATCTTTAAGAGAATAATTTCTGGCATGCCCTCCTCTTTTTTTTTGCACTGTGGTTTCTTTTACCCAGAATGTTCTTTCAAGTTGTTCATCTGCCAATCATGGGTTCATCTGTGACGTTCAAGTGACTCAGCACTTCTTTCACAAAGTCTTAATTTACCCCTTCAGCAGACATAGCAGTTTCTTCTCTGAGTTCTGAAAGCAATTTAAAAACACTCTCATATGTGTAATAATCTGTTATCTAAAAAAACACTGCTTCTTTCAGAGCCTTATAAAGCCCACTTCTCATTTTATTCTAAAAGTTATAATTAATCATTTTATTGAAATTCGCTCAATCCTAGGTCATCCAAAAACCAAAGCCTTTATAACTCATGGTGGAAGCAATGGCATTTATGAGGCCATCTACCACGGAATCCCTATGGTGGGCCTTCCTTTGTTTGCTGATCAACCTCATAACATTGTTCATATGACGGCCAAGGGAGCAGCTATCAGATTGGACTTGGAAACAATGTCAACAGAAGATTTGCTCAATGCATTGAAGGAAGTCATTAATAATCCTTTGTGAGTATATGTTTTTTACCTGACATTCTTTCTAGAGAAGTTTTCATCTGAAGGCCAAGGAGGCAGAAATGAGCCTTCACATAAGTATAATGAAGAGTAAGCCTTATTCAATGCTTTGAAAACAATCAACAATAACCTATTGTGAGTGTCTCAATATTTTTTCATGGTTTTCTGGGAAAGGTTTGTCAGTAGTTTAAAGATAGTAGAGAAATTCTAAAAGACTTAATCATTAGAATGAGAAGAATCACTGAAATGGTAATAGAAGGATTAAGAAGCATTGAGAACAAAGGTAAGTAGGGAACCATGTATCATATTAATATGAATACGCATCTGCCCACTTTACTTTCTTTCAGCCTGTGAACTCCTCAAATGTTTTAAACTCTACAAAGATACTTTATTTTCAGTAAACCACTTTGACATAATCAATCTTAAATTCCCATTACATTTAATATTTTCCAAGTTTTCTATGCTAATATTTTGGCTTCATCACTGATAAATGGTAAACACCTAGAATTTTCTAATTACTCATTTTCAACTATGTAAATAATATTTATAAATACAGGTTTATTCTTAGGTTTTCTGATTATGATAATTTTTGTCTAATTTAGAATTATAAATCTAAATGCAGTTGATTTGGAAAGATATGTTGGGATATTCCTTTTTAAAATTTTTTTACACAATTTTTAAAGCCTATTTTCCATTCAAAATTATTACCAAATATTGGTTATGCTCACAGTGTTGTACAACACAACCTTGAGCTTATATTATTTCCAGTAGTTTAGCTTCCTACACCTCTATGCATATATTTCTATTCCTCCAATCTGGTAACCAAAATTGTTCTCTATATCTGCAAGTTTTTAATAATACTTTGCTAACTACAACTTTCTAACTTAATTTCAACTATGTAGATATTGCTTATAAATGTAGATATATCCTGAGTTCTTTAGGTTGTGATTGATTTTGTCTTATTTGGAAGATATGATGGGATATTACTGTCTAAAAGCCAAATTTTCAAAAATGAGAAATATTTGATTTCCAAATCACTTCAGGATATACGTGAATTTCAGTAACACAATTATATTAATATCATAAATGTTATATATATATATGTTTCCCCCTATTGTTTCATAATGACTTTGCAATGAAACATTTTGAGAATGCCAGTAACAGTAGCACAGTGTGTATTTGTGTTTTTATAGCTACTACTGCTAAGTCACTTCAGTCGTGTCCAACTTTGTGTGACCCCAGAGATGGCAGCCCACCAGGCTCCCCTATCCCTAAGATTCTCCAGGAAAGAACACTGGAGTGGGTTGCCATTTCCTTCTCCAGTTTTTATAGCAGTGTTATTTAAATTTAATTTTAGCACAGCTATTGTCCTAAATGAGTAGCATAAAAAGCACATTTTCTTTTTTTTCTTAAGTAATAGATCTTTCATTTGCTGATTCTATATAAACATACATCTCTCTAGTATCTTTATATTTTTTTAATTTTAATAATGTAAAGTTGGTGTCAAAAATGAAGATGATTTCTTAGCTGCTATATACTTAATGTTCATGATATGCTACATATTTTATTTAGAAGCATAGTGTTACTTTACACATATTAAGTAACTTCTTTATTGTAGTCTACTCATAAGATGGTTAGATGCTATCACCGACTGAATGGACACGAGTCTGAGCAAGCTCTGAGAGTTAGTGATGGACAGGGAAGCCTGGCGTGCTGCAGTCCATGGAATAACAAAGAGTCGGACATCACTGAGTGACTGAACTGATTCCTATTGTATCACAAAAATATTTCCTGATTACTGCAATCCTTGCAAACACCAAGTGTTCCCCCTGTGCTTTGACAGAAAAGGGAAAAAAGTTAACTCCATTGTTATCGCTACAGTGCCATGTTATAGCACTTTGTGATTTAGAGTTCATGAACCATATCTCATTATTCTTTCTACTTTCTTGTCTGTTAGCCATCATCTCTAGGTCAGGAAGATCCCCTGAAGAGAATGGCTACTGACCCTAGTATTCTTGCCTAGAGAATTCCATGGACAGATGAGCCTGCCAGGCTACTGTCTATGGGGTTGTAAAGAGTCAGACACAACTGAACACAAACACACACACAGTCCATCATCATTTTAACAGTAGAAACAGTAGTTCAGGCATTGTAACTGCAATGCCTGAAAGTGAAATTTTGAGTCTTCTCCACATTCTAAGAGAATCTTTTTCTAAAAGAACAGGAACCAGAACAATATGAGAAAACATTTTCTGAGAGTATACTAGATTCTAAGAATGTCTCTAAGAATCAATATGATATTCTCAAAATAATCAGATAAGGTACTATTTCTATCCATTTTATACAAAAATGAAAACCTGTGGACTCTATTGTGATTGGGCCCTCCATTTATAAAATAAAAATTTTAAAGATAAAAATGTTTTAAAAAATTAATAAAATTAAGTTTTAAAAAAACTAAGGGACAGAAAGAATAAAAAATGGCCAGCAAGTATCAGAGTCAAAAATCAAACCAAGTCAATCCACTTCCACATTTTCAACCACTACTTCACTAATGTAAGATCAATCCTTTCTGGACTTGTCTCTCAATCTCATCATAGATTTACTTGCTATATCTGGATTATGACTGCATTTTAAAACATGTTTATCAGGTCAATTAACAATTCTTTACTAGATAATTCAAACTTTGAACAAACAAATTATGAATTTTTTTTTTCGCTTTGGAACAACTCATGCCATTCTTTAGACTACACAGTCTTTTCCCTCTCATTTTCTTTCTTTTCTTTTTAGCTCAAAATCCTAAGAATTTAAGAAATCCTAGCTCATAAGCTGGGCTTCCCTTGTAGCTCAGATGGAAAAGAATCCACCTGCAATGCAGGAGATCCTGGTTCAATTCCTGGGTCGGGAAGATCCTGGCAAAAAGATAGGATAATCCAGTATTCTCAGGCTTCCTTGGTAGCTTGAATAGTAAAGAATCTGCCTGCAATGCAGGAGATCTGGATTCAATCACTGGGTTGGGAAGGTCCCCTGGAGGAGGGCATGTCAACCCACTCCAATATTCCTACCTGGAGTATCACCATGGACAGAGTAGCCTAGCTTGGCTACAGTCCATGGTGTGGTAAAGAGTCAGACATGACTGACTGATTAAACACAGCACAGCCCATAAGCTAAGATCTCAGTAATCACCTTGGAAGAAAAGTAGCTACTTTTCTTCCACTTTGTGTTGCACTCTTTGTTACCATTTGCAAGAAAATTTCATTTATTTATCTATTATAGCTCATTATACAAAGTAATCACTGATTTTCCTTCAGCTACAAAGAGAATATCATGAAGTTATCAGCCATTCAACATGATCAGCCTATGAAACCCTTGGACCGAGCGATCTTCTGGATTGAATTTGTCATGCGGCACAAAGGAGCCAAGCACCTGCGGCCAGCCTCCCACAACCTCACCTGGTTCCAGTACCACTCTCTGGATGTGATTGGGTTTCTGCTGGCCTGTGTGACAACTGTTGTATTTGTCATTACAAAGTGTTGTCTGTTTTGTTGCCGGAAGTTTGCTAGCATAGGAAAGAAGGGGAAAAGAGACTAGCTGTTTCTGAGATGTCTAGCAAATTTGCCAAATAAGTAGAACTCCTCATATTTATTACAGTAGGATGAATTATGATAAACTTCTACTCCTCTTGTGACAAAATATAAATTTTACTTTCAAGGGATTTTCTATCTGACAAAAATATGTCTTGCCAAGAAAAAACACTGAGGAAAAATTAAATAAAAATAAAACTATATGCATACATATTGAAATTTAATTTTTTAATTCAAAAGTTAATCTAAAAAGAAATGATTGTGTTTAACTATTTTTCACATGCTCTTTGTAAAAACAACAACAAGAAGTCTACTCACAGCATCTGTGTCATTTTCTAGATATTCAGAATTTTTAACTTCATTTTGATGTCAAATTTTATAGGTTTTCCTTGTTATTGAAATTGTTCAATAATTGGAATTCTGTAAAAAGATTCATCCATTTATTCTATTTGTGAGACCACTATCCGGTCTTCATTTCTACTGTTCATGCAGCCTCAGCATCACCTCCTACCTAGATCCATGGCAAGACATTTCCGTTCATCCAGTTTAGCTTATTTCCCAGAAGAGTGTTTGTAAAATTAGAAATATAGCAACTGCTACCTGCTTCCTATTATAAAATTGAAATATTTGTGAAAATCTTTAATTTCATGACTTAATTCTCTTTTTCTAATCCACCTTTTAGTCACCTATTATTTTCCCTCCCATATTCAACTTTTAATAATGGATGTAAGTTCTCAACTGTATATTAAAAAAATATATATAACCTGGACTCTACAGGGACTTAGAGAATTTTCATTCTCTCAGAATGTACCTGAATTTATCTACAGATCTTATCTATATCTATATACATATCTAAGTCTGTATATACTCTTACAAAACTGGAAACAGCATTACTTAACTACTTGCAGATACAATGTGATAACCAATGGGTTAGTTGACCATCAGATCAGATCAGATTAGTCGCTCAGTTGTGTCCGACTCTTTGCAACTCCATGAATCACAGCACTCCAGGCCTCCCTGTCCATCACCAACTCCCGGAGTTCACTCAGACTCATGTCCATCGAGTCAGTGATGCCATCCAGCCATCTCATCCTCTGGCATCCCCTTCTCCTCCTGCCCCCAATCCCTCCCAGCATCAGAGTCTTTTCCAATGAGTCAACTCTTCGCATGAGGTGGCCAAAGTACTGGAGTTTCAGCTTTAGCATCATTCCTTCCAAAGAAATCCCAGGGCTGATCTCCTTCAGAATGGACTGGTTGGATCTCCTTGCAGTCCAAGGGACTCTCAAGAGTCTTCTCCAACACCACAGTTCAAAAGCATCAATTCTTTGGTGCTCAGCCTTCTTCACAGTCCAACTCTCATATCCATACATGACCACAGGAAAAACCATAGCCTTAGCCTTGTTGACCATAGATTGAATTAATTACTATTGCATTATAATGCATTTTGAACCACACTTTTGATTAGCATTTATCATTATTGTTTCTTTCTTCAAGCAGCCTCATTCCTTGCCATAGCACTTATATGTAAAATTCAATTCTTTATCATGACAGAAAATAACATAGATATCTTGTTTTTAAACCTGAGTCCACTATGACTGACATAATCAGCAACAATGAGCACAGTACAAAAATTACAGAAATTTTAAGAAAAATTGGTGAATCAAATGAAAGCAATCTGAAGCCACACTCATGAAAACTGCACATCAGGAAAGCAGTTTATGATCGAACTGGTCCAGGTAAAGAAATGAGTATTTTAGTCAAGAGGACCACAGTCCACACTGTATAACATTCATCAACCTAAGACAACCAGTAATGCTGAATAAGCTGAAGTTGAAAGGTTCTATGAAGACGTACAAGACCTTTTAGAACTAACACCCAAAAAAGATGTCCTTTTCATTAAAGGGGACTGAAATGCAAAAGTAGGAGGTCAAGAAACATCTGGAGTAACAGGCAAATTTGGCCTTGGAATGTGGAATGAAGTAGGACAAAACTAATAGAGTTTTGCCAAGAAAACGCACTGGTCATAACAAAAACCCTCTTCCAACAACACGAGAGAAGACTCTATAGATGGACATCACCAGATGGTCAACACCAAAATCAGATTGATTATATTCTTTGCAGCCAAAGATGGAGAAGTTCTATACAGTCAGCAAAAACAAGACCAGGAGCTGACTGTGGCTCAGACCATGAACTCCTTATTGCCAAACTCAGACTTAAATTGAAGAAAGCAGGGAAAACCACGAGACCATTCAGGTATGATCTAAATCAAATCCCTTATGATTATACAGTAGAAGTGAGAAATAGATTTAAGGGCCTAGATCTGATAGATAGAGTGCCTGATGAACTATGGAATGAGGGTCGTGACATTGTACAGGAGACAGGGATCAAGACCATTCCCATGGGGAAAAAAAAAAATGCAAAAAGGCAAAATGGCTGTCTGGGAAGGCCTTACAAATAGCTGTGAAAAGAAGAGAAGTGAAAAGCAAAGGAGAAAAGGAAAGATATAAACATCTGAATGCAAAGTTCCAAAGAATAGCAAAAAGAGATAAGAAAGCCTTCTTCAGCGATCAATGCAAAGAAATAGAGGAAAACAACAGAATGGGAAAGACTAGGGATCTCTTCAAGAAAATCAGAGATACCAAAGTAACATTTCATATGAAGATGAGCTCGATAAAGGACGGAAATAGTATGGACCTAACAGAAGCAGAAGATATTAAGACGAGATAGCAACAATACACAGAAGAACTGTACAAAAAAGATCTTCACGACCCAGATAATCACGATGGTGTGACCACTCACCTAGAGCCAGACATCCTGGAATGTGAAGTAAAGTGGGCCTTAGAAAGCATCACTATGAGCAAAGCTAGTGGAGGTGATGGAATTCCAGTTGAGCTATTCCAAATCCTGAAAGATGATGATGTGAAAGTGCTGCACTCAATATGCCAGTTTGGAAAACTCAGCAGTGGCCACAGGACTGGAAAAGGTCAGTTTTCTTCCAATCCCAAAGAAAGGCAATGCCAAAGAATGCTCAAACTACCGCACAATTGCACTCATCTCACACACTAGTAAAGTAATGCTCAAAATTCTCCAAGCCAGGCTTCAGCAATATGTGAACTGTGAACGTCCTGATGTTCAAGCCGGTTTTAGAAAAGGCAGAGGAACCAGAGATCAAATTGCCAACATCCGCTGGATCATTGAAAAGCAAGAGAGTTCCAGAAAAACATCTATTTCTGCTTTATTGACTATGCCAAAGCCTTTGACTGTGTGGATCACAATAAACTGTGGAAAATTCATCAAGAGATGGGAATACCAGACCACCTGATCTGCCTCATGAGAAATTTGTATGCAGGTCAGGAAGCAACAGTTAGAACTGGACATGGAACAACAGACTGGTTCCAAATAGGAAAAGGAGTAAATCAAGGCTGTATATTGTCACCCTGTTTATTTAACTTATATGCAGAGTACATCATGAGAAACGCTGGACTGAAAGAAACACAAGCTGGAATCAAGATTGCCGGGAGAAATATCAATAACCTCAGATATGCAGATGACACCACCCTTATGGCAGAAAGTGAAGAGGAACTCAAACGCCTCTTCATGAAAGTGAAAGTGGAGAATGAAAAAGTTGGCTTAAAGCTCAACATTCAGAAAACGAAGATCATGACATCCGGTCCCACCACTTCATGGGAAATAGATGGGGAAACAGTGGAAACAGTGTCAGACTTTATTTTTCTGGGATCCAGGGTCACTGCAGATGGTGACTGCAGCCATGAAATTAAAAGACGTTTACTTCTTGGAAGGAAAGTTATGACCAACCTAGATAGCATATTCAAAAGCAGAGACATTACTTTGCCAACAAAGGTTCGTCTAGTCAAGGCTATGGTTTTTCCTGTGGTTATGTATGGATGTGAGAGTTGGACTGTGAAGAAGGCTGAGCACCAAAGAATTGATGCTTTTGAACTGTGGTGTTGGAGAAGACTCTTGAGAGTCCCTTGGACTGCAAGGAGATCCAACCAGTCCATTCTGAAGGAGATTAGCCTGGGGTGTTCTTTGGAAGGAATGATTTTAAAGCTGAAACTCCAGTACTTTGGCCACCTCATGTGAAGAGTTGATTCATTGGAAAAGACCCTGATGCTGGGAGGGATTGGGGGCAGGAGAAGAAGGGGATGACAGAAGATGAGATGGCTGGATGGCATCACTGACTCAATGGACGTGAGTCTGAGTGAACTCTGTAAGCTGGTGATGGACAGGGAGGCCTGGCGTGCTGGGATTCATGGGGTCGCAAGGAGTCGGACATGACTGAGCAACTGATCTGATCTGATCTGATCTGAAGACATAACTAATATTAAGAATAAACTGAAACATGATTATACAGTGGAAATGAGAAATAGATTTAAGGGACTAGATCTGATAGAGTGCCTGATGAACTATGGACAGAGGTTCTTGACATTGTACAGGAGACAGGGATCAAGACCATCCCCAAGAAAAATAAATGTAAAACATCAAAATGACTGTCTGAGGAGGCCTTACAAGTAGCTGTGAAAAGAAGCGAAGCGAAAAGCAAAGGATAAAAGGAAAGACATATACATCTGAACGAAGTGTTCCAAAGAATAGCAAGAAGAGATAAGAAAGCCTTCTTCAGCGATCAATGCAAAGAAATAGAGGAAAACAACAGAATGGGAAAGACTAGAGATCTCTGCAAGAAAATCAGAGATACCAAGGGAACATTTCATGCAAAGGTGGGCTCGATAAAGGACAGAAATGGTACGGACCTAACAGAAGCAGAAGATATTAAGAAGAGGTGGCAAGAATACACAGAAGAACTGTACAAAAAAGATCTTCACGACCCAGGTAATCATGATGGTGTGATCACTCACATTCACCTAGAGCCAGATATCCTGGAATGTGAAGTCAAGTGGACCTTAGAAAGCATCACTATGAACAAAGTTAGTGGAGGTGACGGAATTGCAGTTGAGCTATTTCAAATGCTGAAAGATGATGCTGTGAAAGTGCGGCACTCAATATACCAGCAAATTTGGAAAACTCAGCAGTGGCCACAGGACTGGAAAAGGTCAGTTTTCATTCCAATCCCAAAGAAAGGCAATGCCAAAGAGTGCTCAAACTACCGCACAATTGCACTCATCTCACACACTTGCAAAATAATGCCAAAATTCTCCAGGCCAGGCTTCAGCAATATGTGAACCATGAACTTCCAGATGTTCAAGCTGATTTTAGAAAAGGCAAGGAACCAGAGATCAAATTGCCAACATCTGCTGGATCATGGAAAAAGCAAGAGAGTTCCAGAAAAACATCTATTTCTGCTTTATTGACTACACCAACACCTTTGACTGTGTGGATCACAACAAACTGTGGAAAACTCATCAAGAGATGGGAATACCAGACCACCTGACCTGCCTCATGAGAAATCTGTATGCAGGTCAGTAAGCAACAGTTAGAACTGGACATGGAACAACGGACTAGTTCCAAATACAAAAAGGAGTATATCAAGGCTGTATATTGTCACCCTGCTTATTTAAAGTTAAATATGCAGAATATGTCATGAGGAACACTGGGCTGGATGAAGCACAAGCTGAATCAAGATTGCTGGGTGAAATATCAATAACCACAGATATGCAGATGACACCACCATTATGGCAGAAAGTGAAGAAAAACTAAGAGTCTCTTGAGGATGAAGAAGGAATTCATAAAGCCTGGACTCCCTCTTAGGCCTGTTCATGCTGATCATTCTAGGCCACCTTTCCAACGGACTCTGAACTCTGTGTTTAGTGTCTATGAATACAACAACAGAAGGATAAGACCCCCTACAGACAGGGGAACCTTGAAGATCATATCTAGGTTACTCAATGCCTAAGAGAAAACATACACTAATCACCCCTTCCTCCAGACAAGCCATATATTTTTCTGTATCTTTCGGAGTGTAACCTTGGGTTTATTGATTATTGACTAACTGTTTGAGCACATGAGCACAAAGCACGTGAATGATGGGGTTACTGGGATTGTATTTTCCTTGGTTTATGTAAGTCTCAAGGAATTTAGAGTGGTGGGTTCAGACACGTACTCATGGGGTATAAAAGATTTTCACAAATGCTGGTTGGTGTCCTTGGCTAAGAGAAGACTCTGCCTTGGGCCCACCGGTGTAATAAACTGCGCTCCACTATCTGCATTGTCCTTCTGAGTGATTTTGTTTTCCAGAACGTGTGGCTACAACAATGAAAGTGAAAGAGGAGAGTGAAAAAGTTGGCTTAAAGTTCAACATTCAGAAAACTAAGATCATGGCCTCTGGTCCCATCACTTCACGGCAAATAGATGGGGAAACAGTGGCAGACATTATTATTTTGGGCTCCAAAATCACTGCAGATAGTGATTGCAGTAATGAAATTAAGAGACTCTTACACCTTGGAAGGAAAGTTATGATCAATCTAGACAGCATATTAAAAAGCAGAGACATTACTTTGCCAACAAAGATCTGTCTAGTCAAGGCTATATTTTTTCCAGTAGTCATGTATGGATGTGAGAGTTGGACTGTAAAGAAAACTTAGAGCTGAAGAATTGATGTTTTTGAACTGTGGTGTTGGAGAATACTCTTGAGAGTCCCTTGGACTGCAAGGAGATCCAACCAGTCCATCCTAAAGGAGATCAGTCCTGGGTGTTCATTGGAAGGACTGATGTTGAAGCTGAAACTCCAATACTTTGGCCACCTGATGTGAAGAACTGACTCATTTGAAAAGACCCTGATGTTGGGAAAGATTGAAGATAGAAGGGAACGACAGAGGATGAGATGGTCTGATGGCATGACTGACTCAATGTATATGAGTTTGGGTAGACTCTGGAAGTTAGTGATGGACAGGGAGGCCTGGTGTGCTGCAGTCCATGGGTCGCAAAGAGTCAGATGTGACTCAGTGACTAAATTGAAACTGAACTCCACAGCACGGTTTTGCAGAATATCTGAGTCAACCTCATCAAGGGACATAAATTTGGATTGCACACAAACAGAGCCACAGATGCCTACACAGGTGGTATATAGGATGTGTGTGCATGCTTAGTCACTCAGTCATGTCTGACTCTTTGCAATCCAAAAGACAGTAGCTGGCTAGGCTCCTCTGTCCATGGGCTTCTCAAGGCAAGACTACTGGAATGGGTTGCCATGCTTTTCTGCAGGAGATGGTCCTGATCCATGGATTGAAACCAGGTATCCTGCATGGCAGGCAGATTATTTACTGGCTGAGCCACCAGAGAAGCCTGATATATAGAACATCTGTGAGCAAACCAACTCACTGACTTCAGCAATCTCCACCCTTGGAGAAGGGGGGGAAATAATATGAAAAAAGCCTGATTAAACCTAACTTTTAGGACTTCTTTCCAGCAAGTATGAATAGACTCTACCTATAACAAGGCAGTGACAGCTTTGGAGCAGAAAAGAAGTCCTGCCTCACACCCTGCTAGTTTTTAGAAACTTACACAGCAACAACACTCCCTATCAAGGTTTTAACAGCCAGCACACACACTCTGATGAAAGGTGACTGACATCCATCTCCAAATGACAGCTCACACCAAAGCCATTGAAAACATGTAGTCTATACAGGAATATTCACATATAGGTGAATACTCACCCTATCAGGACCACAATATAGAATTATTCATCCTAAATTCAGAGAGACAAAGTTAAGTGAAATGAAAAAGCAGAGGAAATACTCCCATTAAAAGAGCAAGAGAAATCCCCTGAAAAAATACATAATGAAACAGGCATCATCAATCAATCAGACCCTGAGTTTTAAAAGGAGGCAATATGGTCCCATCACTTCATGGGAAATAGATGGGGAAACAGTGAAAACAGTGTCAGACTTTATTTTTCTGGGATCCAAAATCACTGCAGATGGTGACTGCAGCCATGAAATTAAAAGACGCTTACTGCTTGGAAGGAAAGTTATGACCAACCTAGACAGCATATTCAAAAGCAGAGACATTACTTTGCCAACAAAGGTTCGTCTAGTCAAGGCTATGGTTTTTCCTGTGGTCATGTATGGATGTGAAAGTTGGACTGTGAAGAAGGCTGAGCGCCGAAGAATTGATGCTTTTGAACTGTGGTGTTGGAGAAGATTCTTGAGAGTCCCTTGGACTGCAAGGAGATCCAACCAGTCCATTCTGAAGGGGATCAGCCCTGGGTGTTCTTTGGAAGGAATGATGCTAAAGCTGAAACTCCAGTACTTTGGCCACCTCATGTGATGAGTTGACTCATTGGAAAAGACTCAGATGCTGGGAGGGATTGGGGGCAGGAGGAGAAGGGGACGACAGAGGGTGAGATGGCTGGATGGCATCACTGACTCGATGGACGTAAGTCTCAGTGAACTCCGGGAGTTGGTGATGGACAGGGAAGCCTGGCATGCTGCCATTCATGGGGTCGCAAAGAGTCGGACATGACTGAGTGACTGAACTGAACTAAACTGAATATAAATATTAATTAAATTTTAAGGAAAGTTATAGATAAAAACACAAATAACTGTAACAAGAAGTTATAAATTATAAAGATCAAACAACCAAAATTAGAGAATTCAATTTCTCTAATTTTTCTCTAATTTCTCTGAGACAAAAAGCAATTTATAAGCAATCAATAGCTAACTAAATGACACAGAAGAACAAGTCATTTGGAAGACAGCTTAGGAAAAAAATCACCCAATCAAAACAGCAGACATAAAAACAAATGAAAAAATGAAAGCAACATACAAGAAATGTGGGATAATAAAAATGTGCCAACTTATGCATAATAGAGGTCCCAGAAGAAGAAGAGACAGATAAGGAAATAAAAAATCTATTTGAAGAAATTATGGATGGAAAATTCCCTAACATAAAGCAAGAAACAGATATCAAAATGGTATGAAACAAAATCAACCTAAACAGACCCACACCTAGACATATAATTAATATGGTAAATGTTAAGGATAAAGACAGTATTCAAAGGTAGGAAGAAAACACAAGGAGTCATTTTCAAGGAGACTTCCATAAGTCTATCAGATGATTTCTTGACAAAAACAAGCCATTTGGAGAGTCATGCTAAAAACAAAATCCTGAATGAGAAAACCCTTCAAACTTGCCCAAGAAGACTATCATTTAGTATAGAAAGAAAGATAAAGAATTTCTCAGACATGTAAAAACTGAAAGAATTCAGCAGTACCAAACCTATCTTAAAAAGGGGGCTGAACGTTCTCTAAATGAAAAACAAGCAAAGCTCTTTAGAAAGATAAGATCTGAATAAGAAAGGCAAGCATAAAGGCTGAAGATTACTTAGATAAGGCAGTACCTAGAATAAAAAACAATAAAAAAATTGAAAAAGCAACTATAATTATAATAAACAGTCAAAGAATAAGCAGGATGAAAATAAAAATAAGATAACAAAGTCACAAAATGTGGGGAAGAGAATTATAAAATATAAATCTTTTAGAGTATGACTGAACACAAATGTTATTTAGTTTTAAGCAAATAGACATATTTGGTGTCAACTTAAACAAATGCCATGGTAACCACAAATCAAAAACATAGATAGATTCACAGAAACCAAAAACATTGGAACTATACCAGAATACAAGTGGGGAAAAAAATCATTGAGACAAGTGGAAAAATAAAAAGAAATGAACACAGAAGTACTATATAAACAATTGGAAAACAATTGGAAAATGTAAATGTCTGTAACTGCATAATTTTGAATAATTACTCTAAATGTCAATGGACTTAATGCTCTAATCAAAAGATAAAAAAAAGTGGATGAATGGATTAAAAAATATAAGAACAGTTATACTTCAGAGTGAAAGACACACAGAGATTTATTTGTAAAGGGATGGAAAAAGATATTTTATGAACATGGAAACAAGAGAGAAGTAGGGGCAGCAATACTCATACCAGACAAAATAGACTTTTAAAGAAAGGCCATTTAAAAGACAAAAAAAAAGGAAGCCATTACTTAATGATAAAGGGATCTACATAAGAAGATATTATCCCACTTAACATATACACACCCAATAGAAGAGCATTCAAATATATAAAGCAAATATTAACAGAAATAAAGGGAGAAATTGACAATAATACACTAAGAATAGCAGATATTAACAACTGTCTCCCATCAATGGAGATATCACTCAGATAGGAAATCCATATGCCAACAGAGTCTTACACAACACTGTATACTAAGGGGTCTTAATAGATATCTACAGGACACTACTTCTAAACAAGCAGAATACATATCCTTTTCAGGCACATGTGGACGATTCTCTAGGACAGACCATATAGTAGGTCAGAAAACAATTTTCAACAAATATAAAAGGATGGAAGTTTTATCAATCATCTCATAAATCACAATGGTATGAAATTAGAAATCACCTATAGAAAGACAAAGAAGATAAAAAGGAATATGTTGAGACTAAACAATATGCTACTAGAAGACCAATGGGTCAATGACGAAACCAAAGAAGAAATGAGAAAATACCACAAGACAAACAAAAATGAAAATACAATTTTACAAAATCTATGGAATGCAGCAAGAGTAATTCTAAGAGGGAAGGTCATAGTGATGAAGAGCTTCTTCAAGAAACAAGAAAAATCTCTAATAAAAACCTAACCACCATGTACAAGAAGTAGAAATAGAAGAATAAGCAAGCCCCAAAACAGAAGAAGGAAGGAATTAATAAAGGTCAGATTTTCTTTTTTTAATGTTAAAAAACAATTAAAGCCAACAATTTGTTTTTTAAAGATAGAATTGACAAACCTTTAGCCAGGCTCACCAAGAAGAAAAGACAGGCCCAAACAAAATAACAAACAAAAGAAAAGAATAATCAATATCACAGAGATACAAAAATAAACATACTATGAATACACCATGAAGAGTCCGACAAATTGGAAGAAATGCACAAATTTCTAGAAATATGCAACTTACCAAGACTGTCAAGAAGAAAGATAATGTGAACAGAACGATCACTATAAGTGAAATAGAATCTATTAAAACAACAAGAAGCTATCATTCAACAAAAGTCCAAGACAAGACAGCTTCAATGAGAATTCTACCAAACATATAAATACGAGCTTATCCGTCTCAAGCTTATCCAAAAAATGAAAGAGACAGAATGCCCCCAAATTCACTAAGGAAGGGAAGTATTAACCTGATATAAAATCAGACAAGGACACAATACAAAAAATTACAGGCCAATATCTTTGATGAGTGCATATGCAAAAACCTCAAAAAATAGTAGCAAATTGAATGTAACAATATATAAAAAAAGATGATTCAACTGATTCTGTTTGAATTTTTCCATGGCCACAAGATGATTCAACATAGGTAAATCAATCAGTGGAATACATACACGAAAAAAGAAACTAAGAAAACACATAATCATCTCAATAGGCATAAAATAGCATTTAACAAAATCCAACATCTTTTCATGAGAAAAATACCCTCATTAAAGTGGATATTGAAGGAACATATCTCAGCATAATAAAGGTCATTTTTTTGTAAAATCACAGTTAATATAATACTCAAAAGTGAAAACTTGAAAGACTTTCTGCTAAATTCAGAATCAAGACAAAGACGCCTACTGTTACTGCCTCTGTTAATGCAGAATGTAAATTCATACCCACAGCAATCAGACAAGAAAAGCAGAATAAAATTATCCAAATTGGAAGGGAAGAGGTAAAACTGTCACCACTTGCAGATGACATGACACACTATGTAGAAAGCCCTAATGTATCTTAATAAAAATTATTAGAATAAGTGAATTTGGCAAAGTTGAAGGATAAAAAATTAATACAGAAATCTGTAGTATTTCTATATACTGATCTTGAAATATCAAAAAGGAAAGAAAAAAAGTCTCATTTAAAACCATATCAAAAACAAGTAAAATACCTAAGAAGAAACCAAGGAATTGAAAGTCTTAAACGCTTGAAACACTAATGAAGGAAATTAAAAATTATTCAAGGAAATGAAAAGCTATCCTTTGCTTTAGAAGAATTGACATTGCTAAAATGGCCATATTGCCAAAAGTAACCAATATATTTAATTAAATCCCTACGATAATATCCGGAACATTTTTCACAAAGCTAGAAGAAATAGTACTAAAATTTATAAGAACTAAAAAAGGCTCCAAATGGCAAAAGCAATCAAGAGGAAAATAAAGTTGATAGTATAACCTTTCCAGACTTCAGATAATACTACAAAGCTACCGTAATGAAAACATTGCAGTAGTGGCACAAAAACAGACTCATAGACCAGTGGAACAGAGTAGAGGGTCTAGAAACAAACCCAGCAAGCTAAAGCCAATTATGACAAAGAAGGCAAAAATATACAAAAAAGAAATTAGTGTCTACAACAACCATGAAGGAAAAGTAGACAGGCACATTAAAAACAATGAGATTGGAATATTCCATTGCACCATATGTAAAAATGAACTCAAAATGATTTAAAGACTGAAATAGTAAATGACACCATAAAACTCCTGCTGCTGCTAAGTCACTTCAGTCGTGTCTGACTCTGTGGGACCCCATAGACGGCAGCCCACCAGGCTGCCCCGTCCCTGGGATTCTCCAGGCAAGAACACTGGAGTGGGTTGCCACCTCCTTCTCCGATACATGAAGTGTGAAAAGTGAAAGTGAAGTTGCTCAGTCGTATCCAACTCTTAGTGACCCCATGGACTGCAGCCTATCAGGTTCCTCCGTCCATGGGATTTTCCAGGCAAGAGTACTGGAGTGGGGTGCCATTGCCTTCTCCAAGAGAACAAAGACAAAACCCTCTTTGACACAAATCATAACAAAATTTTCTTAGATTATTCTTCCTAGGAAATAGAAATAAAGGCAAAAATAAGCAAATGTGACCAAATCAAACATGAAAGCTTTGCACAGGAAAGAAAACATTAACAAAGCAAAAACACAACCTATGGAATAGGGGAAAATACTTGCAAATAATGTGACAAACAAGGGAATAATATCTCAATATACAAATAGCTCATACAATTCAATATATAAAAGAAAATAAACCAATCAAAAAATGGACAGAAGACCTGAATAAACATTTCTACAAATAAGATAAATAGATAATTAACAGGTACATGAAAAGATGCTCAATGCTACTAATTATTTGAGACATTCAAATCAAAACCACATAGAGGTATCACTTCACAGTAGTCAGAATGTCTATCATCAAAAAGTCTACAAATAGTAAATGCTAAAGGAAATGTGTATAAAAGGGAATCCCCATACACTGTTGCTGGGAATGTAATTTCCTGCGACAGCTATGAAAAACAGTATGCAGGTCCATTAAAAACCAAAAATAGAACTACCGCATGATCCAGTAATTCCCCTCCTGGTTATACAGCTGAAAAAATCAAACACTAATTTCAAAAGACACATGCAACACAATATTCATATCAGCACTTGATATAACAGCCTAAACACAGAAGCCACATGAGTGCCCATTGACAGACAGTTATCTTAAGATGTGGGATATATGTACAAAGGTATATTACTCAGCCTTTGAAAGAATAAAATATTGCCATTTGTAGCAACATGGATGGAACTAGAGATCATTATTCTTAGTGAAATATGTCACACAGAGAAAAATACTATGTCACTTATACATGGAATCTAAAAAAATAATACAACTGAATCTATATACAAAACAGATTGACAGATATAAACAATAAAATTATGCTTACTAAACAGCAGGGGGAGAACAACCAATTTAGGAGTATGGGGTAAGAGATGTAAACTACTATACATAAAATAAATAAGCAACAAAATTCTACTGGATAGCACAGGGAATTATACTCAATATCTTGTAATAACCTATAATGGAATATAATTTACAAAACTACTAAATAATTATACTATAGCCCTGAAGCTCTAACAGAAAATTGTAAATCAACTACACATCAAGGTAGATAGATAGAGATAAATAAAAAATTTTGCACCTTGACCTCCCATTTCTTTTTCTTTTAATTTGTGGCTGTGCTGGGTCTTCTTGATGCACAGGCTTTCCTTTAGTTGCAGAGACTGGAGGCTACTCTCTAAGTGAGTTGGATATGCCACTCGTTGAGGTGGCTTTTCTTGTTGTGGGATGGAGGCTCTAGGGCATGCATGTTTCAGTACTTGCAATGCATGGGGCTCAGTAGTTGCAGTTCCCAAACACTAGAACTCAGGCTGAATAGATGCAATGCATCACCTAAGTTGCCCCGTGGCATGTGCCATCTTCCTGAATCAGGAATTGAACCTGTGTCTTCTGCATTTGCCAGGTTGATTCTTTACCACTGAGCCACCACTGTAGCCCCAAACCTCTCACTTCTTAGATGGTAACATGATATATTTCCCAAATTCTTACTTGAAGTAAGAAAAACTATTAAAATAAATAAATTTAAATTAAAAAAAAAAAACTACTGAAAATTATATTTTAAAACAGCTATTCAATATCTAGAAAGTGCCCTAAAGGCATACAAGCAAGTAAAGACACATTTATTCTAAAAATACATTAGCAGAAAAATCATTGAATGCTTATGCCATTTAAACCTAAAACAGCTCCCTCTCTCACCATCCTTATTCAGAAAACTAGACTTCACTCCAAGTAGGTTTGGAAAGAACACAAATTTCACACTACCCACAGGTCCCATTTGAGCATTATGATATCTTTCTAGAGGAGTCAAATCACTTGAATTTCTCACACACACTCACTGTAGCTATGGGTTAAAGCGGCTAAGTTCCAGATAAATGGCCAACAAAATTCTTCTTTCTGCCACCCAGTCCCACTCATAGGCCAGAGGTTCTATTCAGGCACAGCATATTGAGAATCAGTTCAGTTCAGTTCAGTTGCTCAGTCGTGTCCGACTCTTTGTGACCCCATGAATCGCAGCACGCCAGGCTTCCCTGTCCATCACCAACTCCCGGAGTTCACTGAGACTCATGTCCATCGAGTCAGTGATGCCATCCAGCCATCTCATCCTCTGTCATCCCCTTCTCCTGCCCCCAATCCCTCCCAGCATCTGAGTCTTTTCTAGTGAATCAACTCTTCACACGAGGTGGCCAAAGTACTGAAGTCTCAGCTTTAGCATCATTCCTTCCAAAGAAATCCCAGGGCTGATTCCCTTCAGAATGGACTGGTTGGATCTCTTTGCAGTCCAAGGGACTCTCAAGAGTCTTCTCCAACACCACAGTTCAAAAGCATCAATTCTTCGGCACTCAGCCTTCTTCACAGTCCAAGTCTCACATCCATATATGACCACAGGAAAAACCATAGCCTTGACTAGACGGACCTTTGCTGGCAAAGTAATGTCTCTGCTTTTGAATATGCTATCTAGATTGGTATTAACTTTCCTTCCAAGGAGTAAGCGTCTTTTAATTTCATGGCTGCAGTCACCGTCTGCAGTGATTTTGGAGCCCCCAAAAATAAGTCTGACATTGTTTCCACTGTTTCCCCATCTATTTCCCATGAAGTGATGTGACCAGATGCCATGGTTTTTGTTTTCTGAATGTTGAGCTTTCAGCCAACTTTTTCACTCTCCACTTTCACTTTTATCAAGAGGCTTTTTAGTTCCTCTTCACTTTCTGCCATAAGGGTGGTGTCATCTGCATATCTGAAGTTATTGATATTTCTCCCGGCAATCTTGATTCCAGCTTGTGCTTCTTCCAGCCCAGAGTTTCTCATGATGTACTCTGCATATAAGTTAAATAAGCAGGGTGACAGTATACAGCCTTGACGTACTCCTTTTCCTATTTGGAACCAGTCTGTTGTTCCATGTCCAGTTCTAACTGTTGCTTCCTGACCTGCATACAGATTTCTCAAGAGGCAGGTCAGGTGGTCTGGTATTCCGATCTCTTTCAGAATTTTCCACAGTTTATTGTGATCCACATAGTCAAAGGCTTTGGCATAGACAATAAAGCAGAAATAGATGTTTTTCTGAAACTCTCTTGCTTTTTCCATGATCCAGTGGATGTTGGCAATTTGATCTCTGGTACTGAATCCCAAATAGCTATATCCTAGCTCATTAATAAAATGGAAGTTCCATGATGAAAAGGTAAATTAAAAATAGACATTTCTATTTACACATAAAAAAGGGATGTCACAGAGAAAGAAGTGTGCCACTGTCCCTGTCCCCAGCTGTGAAGGCAAAGTTCAGAGTATGACCAGAGGGAAACTTAAGGATATAAGCACTGTTCTCAAGGAACACAGTTTATTTGAATCAGATTGTGGGAAGGTCAAGCTTATAAGTGCCCACAAATTATGAACGGTTTGCTGGTAAGCAGTTAAGAAGAAAGCTGGTTGCTTCATGACAGGTACAAGCTAAACATTGGCAAGCAAGTTTATCAGAGAAAATCAGAGAAAAACACAGCTACGAAGAGCATTCTTGAGGTCAGAACATCCCTCAGACATTGGCTTCTAAAACTATCCTTGCAAAAGAGAATGAACTTTTGTGGATCAGTTTCTGAAGCAATTTAGGCCTCTAAGACATTATCAAAAACTGTAGCATAATCACCCAGCTGATACGAGCTAATAGTACGAAAAGAGACTGTTAAAAGGAGAGTGTTACTAAAAACAATGTCAACTCAGGGAATGTGAATATGCCCAAGGTTACTACTACTATTACTACTACTAAGTCGCTTCAGTCATGTCCGACTCTATGCAACCCCATAGACAGCAGCCCACCAGGCTCCCGATCCCTGGGATTCTCCAGGCAAGAACATTGGAGTGGGTTGCCATTTCCTTCTCCAATGCATGAAAGTGATAAGTGAAAGTGAAGTCGCTCAGTCGTGTCCGACTCTTCGCGACCCCATGGACTGCAGCCTATCAGGCTCCTCAATCCATGGGATTTTCCGGGCAACAGTACTGGAGTGGGGTGCCATTGCCTTCTCCCATGCCCAAGGTTACACCCTCCAAATAGCTGCATTAGAGACTTTACACTGTAGAGGAAAGAGACTTAAAATAGTCCATGGAATCACTAAACATATATCAGTAACAAGACATGGAATCAGAATTGCTACACTGCACTGTCTAAATGTAACACTTTGACAATAATTTCACAATATATATAAAGAAATCAAATATGTGACTTAAATGAGGAAAAACAGTCAATAGAAACTGTCTATGAGAGGGACTAATGGTTAGCTCTAACAGGGAAAAACTTCAAATTAGCTAATGTCAATGGGTTCAATGACTCAGAGGAAACTACTAAAAAAAAAAACCAAACACTGAAATAAAATGAGAAACTAAAATAAAAATATAAATTATCATAGGAGACTATTGGAATCATTATATTATTTCAAACAGAGAACTTATAAGAAATGGATAAATTATTGGAAGCATACAACTCACCTTCATGAAACTATGATTAAAGAAGAAAAGTATAATAAAAAGGTCCTATCTAATAGAGTCTATAAGTAAAAGATAGAAATCATATTTTCCAAATGTAACAACTGTGAAGGGGGCTGAGTGCTGAAGAGTTGATGCTTTTGAACTGTGGTGTTGGAGAAGACTCTTGAGAGTCCCTTGGACTGCAAGGAGATCCAACCAGTCCATTCTGAAGGAGATCAGCCATGGGATTTCTTTGGAAGGAATGATGCTAAAGCTGAGACTTCAGCACTTTGGCCACCTCATGCGAAGAGTTGATTCATTGGAAAAGACTCAGATGCTGGGAGGGATTGGGGGCAGGAGGAGAAGGGGACGACAGAGGATGAGATGGCTGGATGGCATCACTGACTCGATGAACGTGAGTCTCAGTGAACTCCGGGAGTTGGTGATGGACAGGGAGGCCTGGCGTGCTGCCATTCATGGGGTCGCAAAGAGTCGGACATGACTGAGTGACTGAACTGAACTAAACTGAACAAATGGAAATTTTGGAATTGAAATTTACTATATCTGAAATGAAAATTTCACTGGAGGGAGTCAACAGTAGATTTGAAGAAGCTGATGATAAAGCAAGTGAACTTGAAAATAGATCAATAAGATAATATAATCCAAAGAACAGAGACAAAAAATGAATAAACAAAAATGAACAGAGGCTTAGAAAATAAGCCTCTGTTGGTACATAATAAAGCAAACTGAAACACACAAAAAAGGGGAGTGCCAGGAAAAAAGGAGCAAACTAAAATATTCAAAGGGCTTCCCTAGTAGCTCAGACAGTAAAGCATCTGCCTGCAGTGCAGGAGACCTGGATTGGATCCCTAGATCAGGAAATACCCTGGAGAGGAAAATGGCTACCCACTCCAGTATTCTTGCCTGGAGATTCCCATGGACAGAAGAGCCTGGTAGGCTGCGATCCACAAGGTTGCAAAGAGTCGGACACAACTGAGTGACTAACACACACACAAAATATTCAAAACAAATAATGACTGAAAACATCTCAATTATGATGAAAAATATTAATCTACAAATCCAAATTGTCCAACTACTTCAAGTAGGATAAACTTGGGTAGCCATACACAGATGTTACTGAAATGTTGAAAGCTAAAGTCAGAAAGTTTTGAAGCACTAAAAAAAATTACTCAGCCTCACAAGTGAATATCAACATACTGCTTATATCTCATCAGAAACAATGGATGCTCTCTGGCAGTGAGATGACATAGTCAAAGTCCTAAGAGTCAAAACTGTCAGCCAAAAATTATATATCAAACAAAATACTCTTTCAAAAATGAGTGCAAAATATAGATAACCCTCTGCCCACATCTGCCCAAAAAGAATTTATTGGGCAGAATTCTGTATCAAAGTGACTGCAGACACAAGAGCCTCTCACTTGCTAGTGTTTTACGTTAGTCTTCTTTCTTAACTAATATAATTGATATAATTTATTTGTGTGTACAAGATCATCAACTTTTAGATGAGTGACAGCAAAGACAAAACTGAAGTGTTCTACAACTGTACCATTTCACTTGTGTTCTACTTCTGCTGACTATTAATGTAATCTACTTTTTTGAGGCATAGGAGTTATAATTTAACTTGCTGATTGATTTCTTCTGGATATAAGCCTGAGCAATAGAAAAGTTCAGTTCAGTTCAGTTCAGTCACTCAGTTGTGTCCGACTCTTTGCGACCCCATGAATTGCAGCATGCCAGGTCTCCCTGTCCATCACCAACTCCCGGAGTTCACTCAGACACACATCCATTGAGTCGATGATGCCATCTAGCCATCTCATCCTCTGTCATCCCCTTCTCCTCCTGCCCCCAATCCCTCCCAGCATCAGAGTCTTTTCCAATGTGTCAACTCTTCGCATGAGGTGGCCAAAGTACTGCAGTTTCAGCTTTAGCATCATTTCTTCCAAAGGAATCCCAGAGCTGATCTCCTTCAGAATGGACTGGTTGGATCTCCTTGCAGTCCAAGGGACTCTCAAGAGTCTTCTCCAACACCACAGTTCAAAAGCATCAATTCTTCGGTGCTCAGCCTTCTTTGCAGTCCAACTCTCACATCCATACATGACCACAGGAAAAACCATAGCCTTGACTAGATGGACCTTTGTTGGCAAAGTAATGTCTCTGCTTTTGAATATGCTGTCTAGGTTGGTCATAACTTTTCTTCCAAGGAGTAAGCGTCTTTTAATTTCATGGCTGCAGTCACCATCTGCAGTGATTTTGGAGCCCAAAAAATAAAGTCTGACACTGTTTCCACTGTTTCCCCATCTATTTCCCATGAAGTGACTGCTTCTTGCATTCTCCCAACTCCTCAGCAATCACTGTAGGGGCTGGCAGCATCCACTGGATCTCAGTTTGGGGAGCTCTCATTCACATTGGAGGCCAGAAATTGCTGATGGCTATGACATTTCTTGTTTATTAATATGGCAGGAGATATCTTCATTTCACATTTCAGTGCCTTAAAAAAGCCCATTTCTCATTTTATTGTAAAAGTTATAATTAATAAGTTTACTGAAATTTGTTAATTCCTAGGTCATCCAAAAACCAAAGCCTTTGTAACTCATGGTGGAAGCAATGGCATTTATGAGACCATCTACCACAGGATCCCTATAGTGGGCCTTCCTTTGTTTGCAGATCAACCTCATAACATTTACATGAAGGCCAAGGAAGCTGCTGTCAAATTGGACTTGGAAACAATGTCAACAAGAGATTTGCTCAATGCATTGAAGGAAGTCATTAATAATCCTTTATGAGTATGGTTTTGGTTTTTTGTGTTTTTTTTAACTAGATATTCTTTCTAGAGAAGTTCTCATCTGAAAGCCAGGGAGGCAGTCATGAGTCTTCACAGAAGCCCAGTGAGAAGTAAGTTTGGCTCAGTGCTTTGAAAACAGTCACCAATAATCTATTATGAGTGTCATTAATATTTTTTCATGGTTTTATGGAAAAGGTTTGTCAGTGGTTTAAAGATAGTGGAGAAATTTTGAAAGAACTAATCATTAAAAGGGATGACAGAAGATGAGATTGAATGGCATCACTGACTCAATGGACATGAGTTTGAGCAAACTCTAGGAGATGGTAAAGGACAGGAAAACCTGGCCTACTGCAGTCCATGGGGTCACAAATAGTCAGACATGACTGACAGACTGAACAACAATAGCAACAAAATCATTAAAATGAAAGAATCACTGAAATGGTAATAGAAGGATAAAGAAGCATTGAGAACAAAGTTATAGTAGGGAACAATGAATGCTAATGAATGTTTGTCTGCCCACTTTACTTTCTTTCAGCATGTGAACTCCTCAGATGTTTTAAACTCTTAAAAGATGGCTATTTTCAGGAAACCACATTGACATAATCAATCTCAAATCCCCATTACATTTAATATTTTCCAGGATTTCCAATATTTTGAAATATTAGAAAATACTATGCCAATATTTTGATTCCATCACTGATAAATGGTAAACAGCTAGAACTTTCCAATTACCCAATTTCAACCATGTAGATACTATGTATAAATGTAGGTATATTCTTGGGTTTTTTGATTGTGATAGTTTAGTCTTCTTTGGAAGAATTATAAAATCTAAATGTAGTTGACTTGGAAGGGATATGCTGGATATTCCCTTTATAAAAGTTTTTACACAATTTTTAGGCAATTTTCCATTCAAAACCAAATATTGGTTATAATCCTAATGTTGTACAATACAACTTTGTACTTATATTATTCCCAATAGTTTTTGCCTCTTACCCATATATTTCTGTTCCCCTAAATACAGTAACCAATAGGTTGTTCTCTATCTGCAAGTCTTTAATACTTTGAACCCATCACTCATAAAAGGTAAACAAATAGAACTTTTTAACTTAATTACAACTATGTTGATGCTGCTTATAAATATAAGTATATTCTGAGTTATTTTGTTTGTGTTTGTTCTTGTCTTATTTGGAAGAGATATGTTGTGCCATTACTATCTAAAAGCCAAATTTTCTAAAAGCAAAAATATTTGATTTCCAAATCACTTCAGGATATACATGAATTTCAGTAACACAATTATATTAATATCACAAATACGACATATACGTGGGGAAACAGTGGCTGACTTTATATTTCTGGGCTCCAAAATCACTGCAGATGGTGATTGCAGACATGAAATTAAGAGATGCTTACTCTTTGGAAGGAAAGTTATGACCAACCTAGATGGTATATTAAAAAACAGAGACATTACTTTGTCAACAAAGTTCCGTCTAGTCAAGGTTATGGTTTTTCCGGTGGTCATGTATGGATGTGAGAGCTGGACTATAAAGAAAGCTGAGGGCAGAAGAATGGATGCTTTTGAACTGTGATGTTGGAGAAGACTCTTGAGAGTTCCTTGGACTGAAAGGAGATCCAACCAGTCCATCCTAAAGATCAGTCCTGAGTGTTCATTGGAAGGACTGATGTTGAAGCTGAAACCACAATACTTTGGCCACCTGACGCAATGAACTGACTCATTTGAAAAGACCCTGATGCTGGGAAAGATTGAGGGCAGGAGGAGAAGGGGATGATGGAATATGAGATGGTTGGATGGCCTCACCAACACAATGGACATGGGTTTGGGTGGACTCCAGGAGTTGGTGATGGACAGGGAGGCCTGGCTTGCTATGGTTCATGGTGTTGCAAAGAGCTGGACATGACTGAGCGATTGAACTGAACTGAACTCATAAATATGTATACTTCCCTCTATTGTTTCATAATGTCTTTGAAATGAAGCATTTAGAGAATGTGTCAATAATAGTAGCACAGTGTCCATTTGTGTTTTATAAGTTGTGTTATTTAATTTTAGTGCAGCTATTTACCTAAATAAGCAGTATATAAAGCAAATTGTCTTTTTCTTAAGAAAAAGATCTTTCATTTGCTGATTTTCTATATGTATATCTTTCTAGTATATTTATATGTTTTTTAATTTTAATAATGCAACATTGGTGTCAGAAAATTAAGATGACTTATTGCCTGCTATATACTGAAGGCTATGATATAACGCATATGTTATTTAGTAACATAGTGTTGTGCACGCATGCTAGGACGTTTCAGTTGTGTTGGACTCTTTGCGACCCCATGGACTGTAGCCCACCAGGTTCTTCTGTCCACGGGGATTCTCCAGGCAATAATATGGAATTTACACATATTAAGTAACTTTTTATTGTATTCTTTTGCTATAGTATTACAAAAAAATGTTTCCAGATTACTGCAGTCCTCTGGAAAACTCCATGTGCTCTCCCCATGTTTTTGACAGAAAAGAGGAAGTTACCTCCATTGTCATAGCTGCAATGCCATGTTATATCACTTTGTGATTTAGAGTTCATGAACCATATTTCTTTATTCTTCCTACTTTTTGGTCTACTAATCCATTATCCCTGTGTCAAGAAGATCCCCTGGAGAAGAAAATGGCTGTCCTCTCCAATATCCCAGCCTGGAGAATTCCATGGACTGAGAAGCATGGCCAGCTACAGTCCATGGGGTCTCACACAGTCAGACCTGACTAAGCAACTAACACACACACACACACACACACTCAACACACACACAGTCCATCATCATTTCAACAGTAGAAACAAATGTAACTGCAATGCTTGAAAGTGAAATTTTGAGTCTTTTCCAGATTCTTTCAGAACGAGAACCAAAGCAACAACAATATGAGCAAACATTTTCTGACAGAATACTACCTGCTGGGAATATCTCTAAGAATCAATACATTATTCTCAAAATGATCAGATAAGGTACTATTCATATCCAATTTATATAGCAATTGGGCCCTCCAATTATAAAATGAGTAGTTTGAAAATAAAAAGGTTTTAAAAATTTAATAAAATTATATTAAAAAAACAAAAAATAAAACAGAGGAACAGAAAGAATAAAAGAAGCAGCCAACAAGTGTCAGAGTCCAGTCAGGAATCAAACCGAGTCAATCCACTTCCACACTTTCAGCCACTACTTCACTAATGTAAGATCAGCTCTGTTTGGACAGGCCTCTGAACCTCATCATAGATTTACCTGCTATCTCTGGATTATGACTGCATTTTAAAACATATCTACCACATTTATTAACAATTCTTTACTAGAAAATTCAAACTTTGAACAAATATATTACGAATTCCTTTCCTTTCTTTCCCCTTTGGGACTTAACTCATTCCATTCTTTAGAGTACACAATCTCATCCTCTCCCATTTTCTTTCTATTTTTTGGCATTTGAAATCCTATGCATTTAAGGTATCTTAACCCACAAGTTAAGGTCTCAATAATCACCTTGGAGTAAAATTATCTATTTTTCTTTCACTCTGTGTTGTTCTCTCTGCTACCATCTGAAAGAAAATTTCACACATTTGATCTATTAGAGCTCATTCTATAAATAGATGTCTGTTTGATTTTCTTTCAGCTACAAAGGGAATGTCATGAGGTTATCAGCCATTCAACATGATCAGCTTATGAAACCCTTGGACAGAGCAGTCTTCTGGATCGAGTTTGTCATGTGCCACAAAGGAGTCAATCACCTGCAACCAGCTATCCACGACCTCAACTGGTTCCAGTAAAACTCTCTGGATGTGATTGGGTTCCTGCTGACATGTGTGGCAACTGCTGCATTTGTCATCACAAAGTGTTTTCTGTTTTGTTGCCAGAAGTTTGCTGGCATAGGTAGGAAGGAGAAAAGAGACTAGCTGCTTCTGAGATATCAAGCTTGTTTGCCACATAAATAGAACTCCTCATGCTTATTCCAGTAGGAGGAATTATGATAAAGTTCCTCTCCTTTTGTGACAAAATATAAAATTCACTTTCAAGGGATTGTCTACCTGACTTAGAATTATGTTTTGCAAAGGAAAAATACTGGTTAAAAATTAAATAAAAAACTACATGCATATATAGTGAAATTTTTTACTTTAATTCAAAAGTTTTACTAAAGAGAAATTATTGAATGTAATTGTTTTTCACATGTTGAGTGCAGAAACAAGAACAATAACCAGTCTACCCAACTGTATTATTTTGTAGATATTCAGAATTTTAAACTTCATTTGATTTAGAATTTTATAGTTTTTCCTAACTATAGAAATTGTTCAATAATTGGAATTCTGTAAAAAGATTCAACCCTTAATTTTATTTCTGAGACTATTAATAGTTCTTTGTTTTCACTGTGCATCCAGCCTCAACAGAACTTCTTACCTAAAGCCATGGCAAGAGATTCACTTTCATCCAATTAAACTATTTCCCAGAAGAGTGTGGGATTAGAAACACAGCAAAGATCACATAATCATTTCAATAGGCACAAAATAGTATTTTATACAATCCAACATCCATTCATTAAAAAAAAAAAACTCTCATCAAACTGAATATAGAAGGAGTATATCTCAACATAATAAAGGCCATTTATTATAAAAACACAGTCAACATAATACTCAAAATTGAAAACTTGATCAGAATCAAAGAAAAGATGCCCACCCTCACTGCCTGTTTAATACAGTATGAGAATTCATATACATAGCAATCAGACAAGGAAAAATAGAATAAAATTATCCAAATTGGAAAGGAAGAGGTAAAACCACCACCACTTGCAGATGACAGGATACTGTATATAGAAAACCCTAATTATCTTCATAAACATTATTAAAATAAATTAATTTAGGAAAGTTGAAGGACACAAGATTAATTCACAGAAATCTGTTATATTTCTATACACTAATACTGAAATATCAAAATACTAAATGCCAAAGAAAATGTGAAGAAAAGGTAACCCTCATACAGTGTTGCTGGGAATGTAAATTGGTGCAATTGCTATGAAAAACATTATGCAAATTACTTAAATACCAAATATAAAACTACCACATGATCCAGCAATCCCACTTTAGGTATATAGCTGAAAAATGAAAAACTCTAGTTTCAAAAGATACGTGCACCCCAGTGTTCATAGCAGCACCATTTATAATAACTAAAACATGGATAGGACTTCCCTATAGCCCAAATGGTAAAGAATCTGCCTGCAATGCAGGAGACCCAGGTTGAATCCCTGGGTCGGGAATATCCCCTTGAGAAGGAAATAGCAACCCACTCCAATATTCTTGCTTGGAGAATTCCATGGACAGACAAGCCTGGCAGGCTACAGTCCATGGGGTTGCAGAGTTATACATGACTAAGCAACTAACACACTCAAAGCATGGAAGCCACCTAATTCCCATTAACAGACAATTATTTTAAGAAGGTGTGGCATATGTGTACTAAGGAATATTACTCATCCTTGGAAAGAATAAAATACTGACATCTGTAATAACTTGGTTGGAACTAGAGATCACTATTCTTAGTGAAATATGTCACAAAGAGAAAAATACTATGTCACTTAATATAGAAACTAAAAAAATAATACAAATGAATCTATATACAACAGATTGACAGACATAGACAATAAACTTATGCTTACCAAACAGCAGGGGAGACAGCAACCAATTAAGAGTATGGAATAAGAGATGCAAACTATAATACATAAAATAAGCAACAAGAATCTACCAAACAGCACAGGGAATTATTACCCAATATATTGTAATAAGTATAATGGGATGTAATTAAAAAAATACTAATTAATTATACTATACCCCTGAAATAACACAAAATTGTAAATCAACTACATATCAATGTAGATAGATAAACATAGATAGAAAATTTTGCACCTTGACTTCCCCCTTCTTTTTCCTTTAATGTGTAGCTGTGCTGGGTCTCGCTGCAGAGGCTTTCTTCTAGTTGCAGAGAGTGAGGGCTACTCTCTAGTTGTGGTACACAGGATCCTCACTGAGGTGGCTTTTCTTGTTTCAGAGCACTGGTCCTAATGCTTGGGCTTCAGTAGTTGAAATGCATGGGCTCAGTAGTTGCAGGTCCCCAGCACTAGAGTGCAGGCTGAATAGCTGTGATGCACTGGCTTAGTTGCCCTGCAGTATATAGGATCTTCCTGAACCAGAGATCAAGTCTGTGTCTCCTGCATTAGCAGACTAATTCCATACCACTGAGCCATAGCTGAAGCCCAAACACTCTCATTTCTGAAATGGCAACATGATATATTCCATGAACAAATTCTTACGTGAAGTAAGAATAACTACTGAAATTTATATTTTAAAACAACCATTTAGTTTCTAGAAAGTTCCCTAAAGATATACAGCAAGTAAAGACACATTTATTTCAGAAAAATACATTAACAGAAAAATCATTGAAAGCCTTTGCCATTTAAACCCAAAACATCTCCCTCTCTCATCATTCTTATTCAGAAAACTAGACTTCATTCTGGGTAGGTTCAGAAAGAACACTAGGTTCTCACTATCCACAGCTCTCTTTTGAGTGTTATTGTATCATCTAAGAAGGGTTTAGCACTTGATTTTCTCACATATACACACACATACCCCCTAGTTATGAGTTACAGTGGCTAATTTCCAGATAAGTATGGCCATCAAAGTTCCCCCTTCTTCCACCAGCACCACTAATAGGGCCGAGGTTCTATTCAGGCACAGAATATTGAGAATACTGAATCCCAAAAGGTGTTTTCCCAGCTCATTCATAGAATCTAAGTTCCATGATGAAAAGGAAAACTAAAAATTGGCACTAGTGTTTACATACAAAAGAGGGATGTCACAGAGAAAGACATGTGCCACACTGTTCCTATTTCCAGCTCTGAAGAGAAAGTTCAGAAAGCTTGACCAGAGGGAGACTTAGGATAAAAAAGCTATTCTTAAGGGGCTCACTTAATAGAATAAGACTGTGAAAAGATCAAGCCTATGAGCATCCACAAACTATGAAAGATCTGTTGGTAAACAGTTAAGAGGAAGGTAATTGTTTAATGACAGATACAAGCTGAACATTGACAAACTAGTTTATCAGAGAAAATCAGAGAAAGACACAGCTCTGAAGAGAATTCCTGAGGTTAGAACACATCTCAAACACTGACTTTTAAAACTATCTGGCAAGGGGTCAGATTTTGGAGCAATTTATGCCCCCAAGAAGAGATCAACAGCTATAATACAATCACTCAACAACTGATGAAATCTAACAGTATGAAGTTCAGTTGAGTTCAGTTCAGTCGCTCAGTCATGTCCGACTCTTTGCAACCCCATGAACTGCAGCATGCCAGGCCTCCCTGTCCCTCACTAATTCCCAGAGCCTACCCAAACTCATGTTCATTGAGTTGGTTATGCCATCCATCTCATCCTTTATCGTCTGTTTCTGCTCTTGCCCTCTATCTTTCCCAGCATCAGGGTCTTCTCAATTTAGTCAGCTCTTCCCATCAGGTGGCCAAAGTATTGGAGTTTCAGCTTCAACATCAGTCCTTCCAATGTACATCCAGGACTGATGTCCTTTAGGATGGACTGGTTGGATCTCCTTGCAGTCCAAGGGACTCTCAAGAGTCTTATCCAACACCACAGTTCAAAAGCATGGATTCTTCAGCGCTCAGCTTTCTTTATAGTCCAACTCTCACATCCATACATGACTACTGGAAAAACCATAGCCTTGACTAGATGGGTCTTTGTTGACAAAGTAATGTCTCTGGTTTTTAATAGACTAGGTTGATCATAACTTTCCTTCCAAGGAGTAAGTGTCTTTTAATTTCATGGCTATAATCACCATCTGCAGTGATTTTGGAGCCCCAAAACATAAAGTCAGCCACTGTTCCCCATCTATTTGCCATGAAGTGACGCATGCCATGATCTTAATTTTCTGAATGTTGAACTTTAAGCCAACTTTTCCACTCTCCACTTTCACTTTCATCAAGGGGCTCTTTAGTTCTTCTTCACTTTCTGCCATAAGGGTGGTGTCATCTGCATATCTGAGGTTGTTGATATTTCTCCCAGCAATCTTGATTTCAGCTTGTGCTTCATCCAGCCCAGCATTTCTCATGATGTGTTCTGCATGTAAGTTAAATAAGCAGGGTGACAATATACAGCCTTGATGTACTCCTTTTCCTATTTGGAACCAGTCTGTTGTTCCATGTCCAGTTCTAACTGTTGCTTCCTGACCTGCATACAGGTTTCTCGAGAGGCAGGTCAGGTGGTCTGCTTTCCCATCTCTTTCAAAATTTCCCACAGTTTATTGTGATCCACACAGTCAAAGGCTTTGGCATAGTCAATAAAGCAGAAATAGATGTTTTTCTGGAACTCTCTTGCTTCTTCAATGATCCACAAGATGTTGGCAATCTGATCTCTAGTTCCTCTGCCTTTTCTAAAACCAGCTTGAACATCTGGAGGCTCACGGTTCACGTACTGCTGAAGCCTGGCTTGGAGAATTTTGAGTATTACTTTAGTGGCGTGTGAGATGAAAGGAGACAGTTAAAAGAAGAATGCTACTAAAAGCACTGTCTGCCCAGGTAATGTGAATATTGCAGCAGCTGCACCCTCCAAATAGCTGCATCAGATGCTTTACCCTGTAAGGGAAAGAGACTTTATTAAAATAGTCCATGTAGTCAGTAAACATATATCAGTAATAAGACATGGGGAGAAGGCAACGGCAACCCATTCCAGTACTCTTGCCTGGAAAATCTCATGGACAGAGGAGCCTGGTAGGCTGCAGTCCATGGGGTCGCTAAGAGTCAGACGTGACTGAGCGACTTCACTCTCACTTTTCACTTTCCTGCATTGGAGAAGGAAATGGCAACCCACCCCAGTGTTCTTGCCTGGAGAATCCCAGGGACGGGGGTGCCTGGTGGGCTGCCATCTATGAGGTCGCACAGAGTCGGACACGACTGAAGCGACTTAACAGCAACAGCAACAAGACATGGAATTAGAGTTGCTACACTCCATTGTCTAAATGTAATACCTTAACAATAATTTCACAAGACATAAAGAAATATAAATACGTGACCTAAATGGTGAAAAAACAGTCAGTAGAAACTGCTTATGAAAGGGACTAATGGTTGGCTCTAACAAGGAAAAACTTCAAATTAGCTAATGTCAGTGGATTCAGTGACCCAAAAGAAACTACCAAAAAGACGAAACACTAAAATAAATACAATTAGAAACTAAAATAAAAATATAAGTGATCATAAGAGACTATTCAGTGTCATTATATTCTTTCAAATTGGAGAACTTAGGAGAAATGTATAAATTTTGGAAGCTTACAACCTATCTTCATGAAACTATGATGAAAGAAGAAAGGTATAATAAAAATGTACATCTAATAGAGTATAAAAATAAGAAATAAAAATCATATTTTATAAAAATAACAAATGGAAATTTTGGAGTTGAAATGTACTATATTTGAAATGAAAAATTCACTAGTGGGAATAAATAAGAAGCTGATGAAAAAGTAAGTGAATTTGAAGATATATCAATAACATAATATAATCCAAAGAACAGAGACAAAAAAATGAAAAGAGGGTTAGAGAATATTGGTACATAATGAAGCACACTAACATACACAAAAGAAAGCTAAAACCAGAAAACCTTAAAGCACTAAAGAAAAATAATTCAGTCTTGCAAGGGAATATCAAGATACTGCTTATATCTTATGAGAAACAGTGGATGCTCTCTGGCAGTGAGATGATATAGTCAAAATCCAGATAGTCAAAACTGTCAATCAAAAATTCTATATCAAACAAAGTCAGTCGCCCATTGTTGTTCAGTCGCCCAGTCGTGTCCAACCCTTGCGATGCCATGGACTGCAGCACACCAGGCCTCTCTGACCCTTACCATCTCCTGAAGTTTGCCCAAGTTCATATTCATTTTATCTTTCATGTCATCCATCCATCTCATCCTCTGACACCCTCTTCTTCTGCCCTCAATCTTTCCAGCATCAGGGACTTTTTCAATGAATCAGCTGTTTGCATCAGATGACCAAAATACTGGAATTTCAACTTCAGCATCAGTCCTTCCACCAAATATTCAGGATTGATTTCCCTTAAGATTGATGGTTTGATCTCCTTGCTGTTCAAGGGATTCTCAGGAGTCTTCTCTAGCAATCACAGTTCAAAGGCATCAATTCTTCAGCACTCTGCCTTCTTTACGGTCCAACTCTCACACCCTTATGTGGCCACTGGGAAGATCATTGCCTTGACCATACAGACTTTGTCAACAGAATAATGTCTCTGCTTTTTAACCCAGTCTCTAGGTTTATCATAGCTTTCCTGCCAAGAAGCAAACATCTCCTGATTTCATGGCTGCAGTCACCATCTGTAGTGATTTTAGAGCCCAAGAAGAGGAAACCTGTCACTACTTCCATATTTTCCCCTTCTACTTGCCATGAAGTAATGGGGCCAGATGCCATGATCTTAGCTTTTTAATACTTAGTTTTAAGCTAGCTTTTTCACTCTCCTCCTTCACCCTCATCAAGAGGCTCTTTAGTTCCTCTTTGCTTCTGCCATTAGACTGGTATCATCTGCATATCTGAGGTTGTTGATGTTTCTCCTGCCTATCTTGATTCCAGCTTTTAAGTCATCCAGCCCAGCATTTCTCATGATATCAAATGAAACACTCTTTCAAAACTGAGGGCAAAATATAGATAGTCCTCTACCCTTATCCACCCAAAAAGAATACATTGCTGGGAAATCTACCTTACAGAAAAAAACTGAAGGAAAACCTATGGCTTAAGAAGGTAAACCCAGGCTACAATTCTAATCACCATGGTAAACCAAAGAGCACTGGTAAAGGTAAGAAATTATATAAGACAGTATAAGTGATACAGGCTTCCCAGATGGCACTAGTGGTAAAGAACCCAGCTGCCAATGGAGGAGACATAAGAGACATGGGTTTGATCCCTAGATCAAAAAGAGTCCCCTAGAGAAGGGCACAGCAATCTACTCAATATTCTTGCCTAAAGAATCCTATGGACAGAAGTGCCTGGCAGGCTACAGTCCATAGGGCCATAAAGAGTTGGACACTACAGAAGCAAATTAACACACACACACAAACACACACACAAGTGCATTTATCTTCTCCTTTTCTTTCTTAACAAATATAAAAAGCAAGCATGTAAAACATGTATATAGTTGTGTTTCTAGACATATAACACATTGTTAATATATTTTGGAGGTAAGGGGAATGCAGCAGAGGTAAAGGCCCTGAGATGACAGGGTTGTGCAGTGGCTTAGGCCCAGGGGAGGTGCTGTACCTGGGATACACAGCCTGGGGATTCTGGCCACAGAGGAAGTCAGAAACCATCAGCAGTATGTTCCTAGTAATGACCTATCAGAGCTACTGCTTGGAACCCATGGCTGGGTTACAGAGAAGCAGTGGTGTGAACACAGTAATTGTGGATCAGAACCCTGACTAGGACCCATGGTGAGGCACAGAGTGTCTGCACTGTTACACCAGCAATGGTAGGTTAAGCCGTGACTCAGGACCCAGGAATGGTGTGTGAAACAGCAGCAGCTCAGCCTAGGTAATGGCCAGTCAAAACCAAGACTAGGATTAACAGCGTGAGACCCAAATAAACAGCAGCATGACCACAGCTGTTATAAGACAAACCAGGAAGCAAGGCGCAGATCAGAAACTCCAGTTGCACAGAAGGTAAGGCACTGTGACACCTCAATCAGGGAAAGCAGGGTACAGAGTGATGGGGAGATGCCTTGACCCCAAGATCAGGTCTCACCACAGCAAAATTTCAGCCTCAGGAAGGACACAACAGCAGGGACGCTGGGCAGCTCTGTCTTAAATCAGTGTAGGTGCACACTGTGGAAGTGCTCAAGAGCAAGGCTGCAAAGGTCATGATGATGAGGTTGCTGGAGTTCCCCTGCACTATTTTTCCCCATGGGCTGAAATCCCTCTGAGGGGATCTCTGCCAGTGCCAAGCTCCTCTGAGCTAGAGGAAGGGGTGGGAGAGGTAAACTCTTTCTCACACTTTTCTACATGGTGATCCTCAGACTTTGCAATATGCAGGGTTTCTGCTGCTTCTTCATTGTAGTCCAGAAATTTCCCAAAGTAATTTCCAAACAATTTCCCAAAGTAGTTGTTCATTTTTTGGTTTTGCTATTTTTGTAAAAGACATAAGCGTTGGGACCTCCTAACCATGCATCTTGTTGATGTCACCCTTCTCTAATTCTGTGTCAAGGAAATGGCAGACACAAGAGCCTCTCATTTGCAGTGATTTACACTAATCTTCTTTCTTACATAATATAATTGATTTGCGTGTAAAAGTTCATTGACTTTTAGATTGGTGACAGCGGTGATAAAACAGTAATAAACACACTGCATAATCTCGAAGTGTTCTATACTTTCCCCTTTCACCTGATTTCCACATCTGCTGACTATATGTGTAATCTATTTACTTTACGCATAGGAGTTATAATTTAACTTCTGATTGATGTCTTCTGGATATAAGCCTGAGCAATAGAAAAAGTCTTCAGTAATTGCTTAAAGTACTGCATATGCACAAGATGTCTATGCAATGGCTCTCACTTCTGCTGCTGCTACAACTGACTTGCTACTTTAATTCTGGAAGTTGTGGAAAGGTGCTGGTGTGGCCAATGGAATATAGTCATTGGATGAATATGAAGACAATTCTGGATGAACTTGTGACAAGGGGTCATGAGGTGACTGTTTTGACACCTTCAGTTACCACTTTCATTGATCCCAAAAAACCATCTTCTCTCAAATTGGAGACTTTCCCTCCATCTTTAACTAAAGAAGAAAGTGAGAATTTTGTCAAACTTTTTGTTGAGGCATGGATGCATGCGGTGAGAGACTCCTTTTGGAATCATCTTTCAATGGTACAAAGTTTATTTTGGGGATATTCTGATATTTTAATGAAGATGTGTAAAGAAGTTGTTTCAAATAAAAAACTTATGACAAAACTGCATGAAGAAAGGTTCGATGTCATTTTTGCAGATGCTGTTGGACCCTGTGGTGAGCTGCTGGCTGAGATACTTAAAATACCATTCATGTATAGTCTCTACTCCACACCTGGATCTTCAGTTGAAAAGAAGAGTGGAAGGCTTCCATTCCCACCATCCTATGTACCTGCTATGTTTTCAGAATTAAGTGATCACATGACATTCATGGAGAGGGTCAAAAATATGATATATGTACTGTATTTTGACTTCTGGTTCCAGGCATACAATGAGAAGAACTGGAATCAGTTTTACAGTGAAGTACTAGGTAAGTCATGTGTTTAGTTGGTAGCATTAAGTCCTATCTTTATAGAGCCTTGGAGTGTGTTTATATAAATATAAATTTACTGAAATTTGTCTCAAATAAGTGAAACATTCAAATAAAAATATAAAATACCCATCAATCTTATAAATATCATGAAATGAAAACACTTAAATTATAGGGTGAGGTACAACCTTGTAGTCCTTTACTAGTACTGGATACCAGGAAGTCATTAACCACAATTTGAAGCACGTAGGACTTTTGCAAGTGACTATCTATCAACTTACAAAATGTCTTTCTTTTTAACTTAAAAATGTAAGTCACTAAAAATCTCATAAAATGTTTTGGCAAATGAAGACATGTACACTGAGAATTAAACACATATTTGTAGCTCAAGTATCTAGGTAGCATTTAGAAATTGTTTCTACTTGTGAAGTTCAGTTTCCAAATAGTGTTATATATCATGTTATCCTATCTAATGTTGTATATTTGTCAAAGAACAGTTACATTGAAACATATTTGGTCACATCATCCCAAGGTCCTTTATAAAACTTACCTAATGTATATACATGGGCTTCCCTGGTGGCTCAGATGGTAAAGAATCCACCTGCGATGCAGGAGACCTGGGTTCCATCCCTGAGTTGGGAAGATCCCCTGAAGGAGGGCATGACAACCCACTCCAGTAGTCTTGCCTGGAGAATCCCCATGGATGGAGGAGCCTGGACGGCTGCAGTCCATGGAGTCGCAGAGTCAGACACGACTGAGTGACTAAGCATAATATATATATATATACACACACAGCAATATTCTCATTTGATCCAACATTTGTTGTTGTTTTTGTTTTTATTTTCACTTTCAGGAAGGCCCACTACATTAGTTGAGACAATGGGGAAAGCTGAAATGTGGCTCATTCGAAACTATTGGGATTTTTCATTTCCTCGCCCACGGCTACCAAATTTTGAATTTGTTGGAGGGCTCCACTGCAAACCTGCCAAATCCCTGCCTAAGGTCACCTACTCCTCGTTGTTATTCTTTGTTAACTTTGTGTTTTCAATAGGCATCATCCTGCATTCTTTATTTAAAATGTTTGATTGCAATGAGTCAGATGTGGGAAGCTGGATACAGTGAACTTCCAGTTAGAAATTGATATTTCTATGTCAACACAAGTATTTGAAACTTATTAACATCACAGAATAAACAGAACATGCTAGAGACTTTGAGAATATGTTAAATTATGACTTCACTTTTCAACACATAATGAAGTATCAGACATTTACAGTTATATTATTATATAAAAATATAGTAAATATATAATGCATATTTTAATATTAGCATAATGTTAGTTACAATTATAGTAGCATAATTATCCTACTATAGGATAATTATATATATAACTTATTTGGGGAGAGCTAATATAGAGAAATATATAGACAGTTTCTGCCACCTGACACTCCACCTAGAAAGACAGAATACAAGGAAGTCATAAAAAGTATGTAAAAGCATTATAAAAGAAAAGACCACTGTGCTAAAGAAACATCCAGCATGAATCATAGGAACATCTGAAAGATGTTCATGAATAAACAGAAGGAATAGGGTTGGGATGGAAGAAGATAGAAAAGAAAAGCAGGTAGAGTGATAATGACAGTTCCCAAGAAGTACAAGTTCAGTCTACACAAGAAGAGACTAAGTAAAGAGGCTGATAATGCTGGTAAGGTGAATTGGAAACAGATAATTATTAACATGAGAAACATCTAGCAGGAGCACCTGCAAGAACATTGAAAGGGATAAGAAAGAGATATGGTCACATATCCTTCAAAAAAAAACCAGGATGTAGTCATTGGGTTGAATTGTAAACGGTAGAGTGGGAAAGGAGAATATTCAGCAGGTTGTTCAAGATACAGGCAACATATTCACGGATAGGACAACACTAAATCTTATAATAGTAGCAACCTCATATTGTCATTGAGGGAAAAATTGTAAGTACATGTGAAACATCCAAAATGTCAGTAGCACCTAATGATCCAGAAGAAATACTAACTATCTTCATTATTCTTATTTTGTTACTATAATATACTATCACTAGCCCAATGTTTGCCAGGAATCTTACTGAAATTGAGATGACTTTCCTAATTGAGATTATATTACTCAGAAAGCTACTAAAGTAGATACTCCATTGTTGCTGTCTAGTTGCTAAGTTGTGTCCGACTCTTTTACGATACGACGGACTGTAGCCCACCAGGCTCCTCTGTCCATGAGATTTCCAAAGCAAGAATACTGGAGTGGGTTGGCATTTCCTCCTCCAGGGGACATTCCAGACCCAGGGATCAAACTTGCATCTCCTGCTTTGCAGGCAAATTCTTGTAACACTGAGCCACCAGGGAAGTCCTATGGAGTTTTTTAAAAATAAATTTAAAAAGTTTACTAAATTAAAAAAATTAAGTTAATGCAAATAATTCAATAAATTTAATAAAGTTTACTAAAGCAAATTTAATTTAACATATTAAAGTTAAAATTTTTAATTTAAAAAAAAAGAATATTTAAGGTTTGGCAATCAGGTGAGCAAGATGACTAAAATATTTTTGTAAGTTATAAGGCTCTAGCTAAAATGAACAACCTTCTTCAACAATATAAATGAATATATGTATAAATCTATATTTTCATAAAAATGCTTAATTACACTAAATCAGCTATAATGCAATATTCAGATGTAAAATAAGAAATATTAAAAGGTCACAATTTTCCTGAAGGTTAAAAAAGAATGTAAGCTAGAATTACAATTTTCATGATATATGTCATAATTCATATTTCATTATAGAAGTAGATAAAGATTAGAATTAAAGCACAAATTTTAGCATCATGTCTTCAAGGTCCATCTATGTTATTGAAATTGGCAAGATTTCCTTCTTTCTTGTGGGATTTACCCATTAATGGGCACATAAGTTGTTTCTTAGCTATTGTGAATAATGCGACAATAAACACGGGAGCATATATATCTCTTTGCTATCCTGTTTTTATTTTTGTTTTTTGGCTGCATACCCAGAAATGGGATAACTGGGTCATACAGCAGATCTATTTTTAATTATTTTATGAACTTTCATTTTGTGTTCTCTAAGAGCTGAACAGTTTACATCCCCACTGACAGTGGGACACTTTTCTCTACCTTCTCACAACACATCTCTTCTTAGTTTCAGACTTTCTAACAGGTATGAGGTAATATCTCATTGTGGTTTTGAAATACATTTCCCTGATGATTAGTGTTATTGAGCATCTTTTCATATATCTGGTGGTCATTTGGACATTTTGTTTGGAAAATGTCAATTTGATAATCTGCCCATTCTTTAATTGAATTTTGTAGTATAAGTTCTATATATATTCTGGATATTACCCTCCTCGCTCAACATGTGATTACAAAACCATTTTTGTTCCATTCTGCAGGTTGAATTTTCATCTTGTTGTTTGTTTCTTTTGTTATGAAGAAACTTTTAAGTTTCACACAGTCCAATTTGTTGATTTTTTTCTTTTATTGTGATTGTGATATCAAAAAATCATTTTCAAAATCAAACATAGGGAGATTCATCCCTATGTTTTCTTGTAGGTAGGAGTGTCATAGTATCTGGTCTTATGTTTAAATCTTTGATTCATTTTGAGTTATTTTTGTGAGTGGTGTAAGATAAGGGCCTCATTTCATTTTTTTGCTTATGTTTATTCAGTTTTCTCAGAAAATAAAGAAGTGACTGTTATTTACCCATTGGGTATTCTTGTTTCCTTTGTTGAATATTGGTTGACTATATTCTCAGGATTTTGATTCTAAATCTTGAATGCTGTTCCATTGGTCAATGTGTCTATTTTTTGCCAGTACAATATGATTTGAAATATTGCAGCTTTGTAATATAATTTAAAATTGGGAGGTGTCTTTGAAATTGCCTTTGGCTCTGGGTAGTGTGAACATTTTCGGAGAAGGCAATGGCAACCCACTCCAGTGTTCTTGCCTGGAGAATCCCAGGGATGGTGGAGCCTGGTGGGCTGCCGTCTATGGGGTCGCAGAGTTGGACACGACTGAAGCGACTTAGCAGCAGCAGTGTGAACATTTTAACAATACTAATTCTTCTGATCCATTAACACAGGACAACTTTCTATTTATCTGTGTTTTCTTGTATTTCTAAAAAAAATGCTTGTAATAACTGTACAGATTTTTCACATCATTCATTAAATTTATTCCTAGTTATTTTCTTCTTTTGATGCTGTTGTGACTGGGATAGCTTTTTTCAGAAGTTACATTGTCAGTACATAAAAACAGAACTAATTTCTGTATGTTGATATTATCAGCATATAACCTTAATGCAGTTTTATTGAATTTATTAATTAATTCAGGTTTTTAGCTGAATCTATGAGATTTTTTGCACAAAAAAAATGTCTTCTGCAAAGAAAATGAAAATTTTATTTCTTCCTTTCTATTTAGGATGCCTTTCATTTCGTTGTCTTGCCTAGTTGCTCTAGCTAGGACTATGTTGAATCAATATGACATTTAGCATTCTTATCTTGTTCCTGATCTTTGAGAAAAAGCTTTCAAACTTTCACTGTTGAATATAATGTTAGGTCTGGGTCTGTCATGCATCTCTTTTATTACATTGTAACTCTTTTATTACATTTTTACAATGTAACTTTATTACATTGAGTTACGTTCTTTCTTCCCTATGTTGAGGGTTTTTATCATAAGAGAATGTTGTATCTTACCAAATGTTTTTTGTACATCTATTGAAATAATAAAGTTATTTTATATTTCATTCTATTCATGCTGCTGCTAAGTCACTTCAGTCATGTCCGACTCTGTGAGACACCATGGATGGCAGCCCACCAGGCTCCCCTGTCCCTGGGATTCTCCAGGCAAGAACACTGGAGTGGGTTGCCATTTCCTTCTCCAATGCATGAAAGTGAAAAGTAAAAGTGAAGTTGCTCAGTCGTGTCCGACTCTCTGCGACCCCATGGACTGTAGCCTACCATGCTCCTCTGTCCATGGGATTTTCCAGGCAAGAGTACTGGAGTGGGTTGCCATTGCCTTCTCCATCTATTTATGCAGTGTATCACAATTATTTGGATACACTGAAGCATCCTTACATGTTAGAGATAATTCCCACTTGGTCTTGGTATATAATTCTTTTAATGTGTTCTTGAATTTAATTGCTGATACTTTGTTGATAATTTTTGCACCTATACTATAGTCTGGACATTGGCCTGTAGTTTTTACTTTTGTACTGTTCTTATCTATTTGGTATAAGTGTAATGCTGGCCTTGTATCCTCTTTTTTAATTTTTAAGATTTTCTGAAGAACTGGATTAATTATCCTATACTGATTTATAGAATTCCTCAGTGAAGCCATCTGGTCCTGGTGTTTTATGTGTTGGTTAGTAGTTAGTTCATTCACTCAGTCATGTCTGACTCTTTGTGACCCCATGGACTGCAGCACACCAGGCTCCCCTGTCCATCACCAGTTCCTGGAGCTTGCTCAAACTCATGTCCATTGAGTCAGTGATGCCATCCAACCATCTTACGTGTTGGTAGGTTTGTGATTACTGATTTGACTTCTTTACTCATTATGGCTATTCAGATTTTCTATTTCTTCCTTACTCAGTTCTGGTAGATTGTGTTTTTAAAAAGTTATCCATTCTTCTTGGGTATATAGTTTGTTAGCATATAATTATTCATAGTAGTCCCTTTGGATCCTATATACTTTTGCAGTATCAACCTTAATGCATCCTGTTTCATTTATAATTGTATTTATTTGAGTCCTCTTTTTCTTTGTAAGTCTAGCTAAAGGTTTTTAATTTTGTTTACTTCTTTGAAAAGACAGAGAAAGATAAATATTGTGTGATATCACTTACATGTGGAATTCAAAAATGCTGACTCATAATAATAGAGAGTAATATGGTGGTTTCCAGGGGCTGCTGCTGCTGCTAAGTCACTTCAGTTGTGTCTGACTCTGTGTGACCCCATAGCCAGCAGTCCACCAGGCTCCCCCGTCCCTGGTTGCCATTTCCTTCTCCTTTGAAGGCCTGGTAGGTGGAAAATAAGAGAGATGTTGTTCAAGGATACAAACTTGTAAGTTTTCTTAGTAAATAAGCCCTAGAGATATAAGGTACAAAATAGTGAATATAGACTACAATATTTTATTATAATCATCATACTTGCTAAGAGGCCAGATGTTAATTTATCCAGCCACCAAAAAAAAAAAAAGAAATCGTAATGATGAAAATTTGAAACATCAGTAAAATGGCAATCGTATTACAATAATAGATGTATCAATCATCATGTTTTACATCTTAGCTTACATAATGTAATATGTCAAATACATTTTCAACATTTTCTAAAAACATATGAATTTGAAATTAAGAATATCTCAGAATAGAGAGTTTTAGTAAATCTTACTCCCTTTTAAATAATTTTTCATACTTTTGCATATTTTCTTGCCATGAACTTATATTATTTTTTTAAGATATCAGAGAAAGATGAACCAGTCCATATCAGTAATTGATTTGTAGAGATAAGATGTATTACAATAACACTAATTGGATGCATTTTTTCACAAAATAGATGAAAAATTTTGGGTAGCAAGCCAATGAAGCAAAACATTGAAAATGAGTAACTTTAAATGCTACTACAGCTCACTGGAAATACAATCATTACCTGGATATACTATGAGAATCTTAAGAGAGTTCGGTGTCTTAATATTAAGACTGATATCACCAGGGTGAAATTATACTTTTGAAAAAGCTCATCAAATACAGTCTTCAAGGTTAAGTTTAAAAAATTCCTTCTTTTCTTTTTTAGATTATAAAATAGTTTTGTAAAGAAGTTTTACAAAATAATTAGTATTATTAAGTATACATTTTATGATGGAAGAATTGGGTCATTATTTTCCAGATAGAAAAGAATAATGAACCTAAAATAGAAGAAAGAACTAAGAAAATATGAGTATGTGATTTTGATCAAATATCTAGAAAAAATTTGCTCCTCTACATTTTAAAACTAGAGAACATTGATCACAGTAGACTTACTCTAGTATAGAAAGTAAGTTTTTAATTAGAAAGGATCAAGGATCACAAGACAAAATAATTCAGAAACAATTCCAGGCAAGTTCAGATTCGAAAGGAACTTTATTTAGTTTGAAATGAACTACTCAAAAGGTGACCTGATCTCTGCTGCAGAAAGCCCTGGGGCACCTTTCCCACTGTGGGGTAAGTGCACTCTGGGGGGACTAATGTAGGTGATACTGAGGGTCCTTCAACACAGTTGGATATAGCACATCGTACCATGACATCAATTATACAATATAGTTTTGACAAGGGGTGCCATATGTAAACAAACTCAGAAATATGGTGGCTCAAATAAATAACTATGCAAGTACATCTCTGGGTTATAAATAGGACTTACAGAACTGTTTCACAGAATTTCCAAAATACAATGTCAGACTCCTCCATGTCTCTGATTAGAAATTTAGATAAAGAGTTTGGGAAATTATGACAAAGTTGAAGGTAAGGGATAAGGATTACAGAGCTGAGTGAATGATAAACATAAAGTAATTCAAATAATAAATTTTTCATGTACTAATAGGGAAATGAAGTACTAATGATGAACCTAAAATAATTCTCAAAAACTCTGCCTGAAATAAATAAATGATTTAGTAGACGTAGAATAATAAGGAATTACAAGTGAATTAAATACTGCAGTGTAGCTTCTAAAAATCTGTTAGTAATTAACAACATAACTGAGGCAGAGGCTGAGTATAATACTGTTTAACAGCACCTCCTTGTCACTACTATGTACTGGCTCTATCTCATTTCCTGCTTATATGCAAACACCTTTGCACAATTATACATAATAAAAGAAATGACCTCATATGACCCATTTCCCTCCAAAGGGATGAAGTCTGTTTAAAAAACAAAAAAGTCATTACTGAAAATCATATACAGTTTACTCAAAATATTTTTTAGTGTTAAATACTTATTAGCACATGTGACCAAAGTCCAAGATGCGAAGTTAGCATGTTCAAGAACATAGTGGGGTGCAGGGAAAGGGAATCAGTCTATAAACTAGCTATATAGCATGCAGTAAGAATAATGTACACTTTCTAGTATAAAACTTGTCTATCTATACAGCTTAGCAATTCCTCTGGGTGAGATATTTGCACAAGTAAGTAAAAGCTGTATTCCCAGGACCCAAGAAGTTGGGCAACCCAAGTGTCCATCAAGAGACAAAACAATAAACAAAATGTCATATGCACAATGATGAAATATTGCTTATCTTTAAAAGGAAATTCTGACATGTCACAACACGAATGAACCTTACACTGAGTGAAATAAACCAATCAGAAAAAGACAAATACTGTAGGATTTACTGTATAAGAAGTATCCAGACTACTTACATTTGTAGAAACACAGGGTAGAGAAAGAGGAAACTGAGTTTCTTAATGAGCATAGACTTCCAGTTTTTCTCCAGAAAAAGTTCTGGAGATTGGTTGCATGGTGTGAATATACTTTACACTACAATACTATACATTTAGGAATGATTAAGAAAGTAAATTTTCTGTTATGTGTATCCTTCCACAATATTTTTTAAGAAGCTACTACTCTAGTTTCTTCAGACTATATCTTATTTTCTCCCTTTAGTTGCTTGCATCAATCCCTTCAATAATGTCTGCTATGCTGCTGCTCTTTTGTGATGGAACAAATTCTTTTTTTCACAGGAAATGGAAGAGTTTGTGCAGAGCTCTGGAGAAAATGGCATTGTGGTGTTTTCATTGGGGTCAATGGTCAGTAACATGTCAAAAGAAAGAGCCAATGTGATTGCATCAGCTCTTGCCCAGATTCCACAAAAGGTACACACAGTAACTTAATAGTGGACAACTATTTAATGAGTCTGTTAAACTTTATAAAAGGTCTGATTTTTCTGCCAGAAAGGTAACTAATATAGCTCAATTTATCTCATATATATATATATATGTATGCATTATATATATATATATATATGAATGAATATATATGGCAGGTGCTATAGCCATGCAGGGACTGTCTTTGATAGATAATAATTTTAAATTATTACCTTTACCTTAACAGGTTCTATGGAGATACGATGGCAAGAAACCAGACACCCTAGGACCCAATACTCAGCTGTATAAGTGGATCCCCCAAAATGACCTTCTTGGTAAGACTTGGCAGAAAAAAAAATATTGAAAACATGAATAACAGCTGAGCAGAGGGATAGTACTTCAAAGGGAAACAAAGATATAGAGAATTATTGAAACACTCAAAAAGAAAACTTTACTGCTTCATTTCTATTTATTATGTTAGGGGAAATGGGGACGGTTGGCAGGGCTTCCCAATCTGCTCAGTGGTAAAGAATCTGCCTGCCAGTGCAAGAGATACAGGAGAAGTGGGTTCTGTCCATGGATCCCCAAGATCCTCTGGAGAAGGAAATGGCCACCCACTTCAATATTTCTGTCTGAAAAATCCCATGAACAAAGGAGCCTGGCGAGCTTCTCTTCATGGGGTCACAAAGAGTTGGAGAAGACTGAGCGACTTAGCATACACACCCATAACAATTGGCATTTTACTATACACAGTCATATCCCTTATGATCAGAATCTTTATTTTAGCTGTAATTATTTCTCACCATGAACGTTTCAATAACTTCTTGGATTGTTGTTCTGTCTCTGAATTCTTTCGTTACATCTATCTTTTCCCTTCTGTAGGGGTATGCTAAATGCTACTGAAAATAAGAGCTCTCCTTTTATTACCAGTGACTCTTCACTTTCTGTAAGAAAAAAAAAATTCATAATCATTTTTATGAGGTGATAAAACACTCCAAGATAAAAGGTTACTTTTCCTTCCTCTGGTTCCAGTGCCTCTACCATTACCCTTCTCTTCCCCGACACCATTCCTAATCAGACTAAATGACTCCACTATATCTTTAAGAGAATAATTTCTGACATGCTCTCCTCTTTTTTTGCACATGTGGTTTCTTTTACCCAGAATGCTCTTTCAAGTTGTTCACCTGCCAATCCTGGATTCATTTGTGAAGTCCAAGTGACTCAGCACTTCTTTCATGAAGTCTTCATTTACCCCTTCAGCAGATGCAGCAGTTACTTCTCTGAGTTCTCAAAGCAATTTAAAAGGACTTTCATATGTGTAATAACCTGTTGTTGAAGACACTGTTTCCTTCAGTTACCTTATAATGCACTTTTCTCAGTTTATTTCTAAGACTTAAAATTAATAATTTTATTGAAATTCACTCAATCTTAGGTCATCCAAAAACCAAAGCGTTTGTAACTCATGGTGGAAGCAACGGCATTTATGAGGCCATCTACCACGGGATCCCTATAGTGGGCCTTCCTTTGTTTGCTGATCAACCTCATAACATTGTTCACATGAAGGCCAAGGGAGCTGCTGTCAGACTGGACTTGGAAACAATGTCAACAGAAGATTTGCTCAATGCATTGACGGAAGTTATTAATAATCCTTCGTGAGTATATTTTTTTTTTACTAGATACTCTTTCTGGAGAAGTTCTCATATGAAGACTCATTAGTCTTCACATTAAGTAAGATTCACTCAATTCATATTGAGTCATCAATAACCTATTGTGCTGCTACTGCTGCTGCTGCTAAGTCGCTTCATTTATGTCTGACTCTGTGCGACCCCATAGACAGCAGCCCACCAGGCCCCACCGTCCCTGGGATTCTCCAGGCAAGAACATTGGAGTGGGTTGCCATTTCCTCCTCCAATGCATGAAAGTGAAAAGTGAAAGTGAAGTCGCTCAGTCGTGTCCCACTCTTCGCGACCCCATGGACTGCAGCCTACCAGGCTCCTCCGTCCATGAGTGTCACATTAATATTTTTTCATGGTTTTACAGGAAAGGTTTGTCAGTGGTTTAAAGACAGTGGAGAAATTTTGAAAGATCTAATCATTATAATGAGAAGAATCACTGAAATGGGAATAGAAGAATTAAGAAGTTTGAGAACGAAGTTAAAGTAGGGAAACATAGATGTCCACTTTACTTTCTTTCAGCAAGTGAATTCCAAAAATGTTTTAACCTCTTCTAACAATTTATTTTCAGTAAACAACCTTGATATAATCAATCTGAAATTCCCACTACATTCAATATCTTCCAAGTTTTCTATGCTATTATTTAGACCCGATCACTGATAAATGGTAAATAGTTAGTACTTTCTAATTAGCCAGTTTAAACTATGAAGATATTATTTATAAATGTAGGTGTATTCTTAGGCTTTTTGATTGCTGCCATTTTTGTCTTGTTTGGAAGAATTATAAAATTTAAACAAAATCGACTTGGAAGTGATATGTTGGGATAGTTCTCTTTTAAAAATTTACACAATTTTTAAATATTACTTTCCATGTAAAACTAGTAGAAAATATTGGTTCTATTTCCAGTGTTGTACAATGCATCCTTGAGCTTATATACTTCTCAGTAGTTTTTCCCTCCTACTCCCCCACCCATATATTTCTACCCCCCTAAATATGGTAACCAACAAATTGTCCTCTATGTCTGCAAGTCTGTAATAATATTTTGGTTCCATCACTGATAAATGGTAAAAAACTTTATTCAGTTACAGCTATGTAGATACTATTTACAAAGGTAGGTATAATCTGAGTTCCTTTCAATTGTCCTTGTTTTTGTCTTATTTGAACAGGTATTTTGGTTCAACATTTTGAACAGATATTACTATTTAAAAGCCAAATTTATGAAACCAAAAATATCTGATTTCCAAATCATTTCAGAATATACATGAATTTTAGTAACACAACTAAATTAACATCACAAATATGATGTATATGTTTCCCCTTTTCTTCATAATGTCTTTATAAAGAAAACATTTTGAGAATTTGTCAGTAATTGTAGCACAGTGTATATCTGTGTTTTATAAGCAGTGTTACGTAAATTTAATCTTAGTACAGCTATTGTCTTAAATGAACAGCAAAAATATTACATTCAGTTCAGTTCAGTTCAGTCGCTCAGTTGTGTCCGACTCTTTGCAACCCCATGAACTGCAGCATGCCAGGCCTTCCTGTCCATCACAAACACCCAGAGTTTACCCAAACTCATGTCCATTGAGTCAGTGATGCCGTCCAACCATCTCATCCTCTGTCGTCCCCTTCTCCTCCTGCCCTCAATCTTTCCCAGCATCAAGGTCTTTTCAAATGAGTCAGCTCTTCGCATAGATGGCCAAAGTATTGGAGTTTCAGCTGCAACATCAGTCCCTCAAATGAACACCCAGGACTGATCTCCTTTCGGATGGACTGGTTGGATCATCTTGCAGTCCAAGGGACTCTTAAGAGGCTTCTCTGACATCATAGTTCAAAACTATCAATTCTTAGGCATTCAGCCTTCTTTATAGTCCAGCTCTAACATCCATACATGGCTATTGGAAAAATCATAGCCTTGACTAGACAGACCTTTGTTGACAAAGTAATATCTCTGCTTTTTAATATGCTGTCTAGGTTGGTCATAACTTTCCTTCCAAGGAGTATGCATCTTCTAATTTCATGGCTGCAATCACCATCTGCAGTGATTTTGAAGCCCCCAAAAATAAAGTCAGCCACTGTTTCCACTGTTTAAATGAACAGCAAAAATATTACATTATTTTTCTCTTTTTTTAAAGAAATAAACCTTTCATTTGCCGATTTTATATAAATGTACATCTCTCTAGTATCTTTATTGATTTTTACTTAATAATGTAAAACTGGTGTCAAAAAATGAAGATGATTTATTACCTGCTATATACTGAATATTCATCATCTGCTACATATTGTATTTAGTAACATACTGTTGTTACCATTTTTGTGGCAGTTGTTCAGTCACTAAGTTGTAGCCAACTCTTTGTGACCCGATGGAATGCAGCATGCCAGGGTTCCCTGTCCTTCACTATCTCCTGGAGTTTGGTCAAACTCATGTCCTTTGAGTTGGTGATGCTATCTAACCATCTCATCCTCTGCTGCCTGCTCCTCCTTTTGCCCTCAATCTTTCCCAGCATCAAGGTCTTTTCTAATGAGTTGGCTCTTTGCATCACATGGCCAAAGTATCAGAGCTTCAGCATCAGTCCTTCCAATGAATATTCATGGCTGATTTCCTATAGGATTGACTGGTTTGATATCCTTGCAAGTTTGATCTCCTTGCAAGTTTGGTCTCCTCAAGTGATTCTCAAGAGTCTTCTCCATCACCAAAATTTAAAAGTATCAATTCCTCAGTGCTCTGCCTTCTTCCTGGTCCATCTCTCACATCTGTACTTGAAAAATCGTACTTTGGCTATATGGGTCTTTGTCAGCAAAGTGATGTCTCTGCTTTTTAATACACTGTCCACATTTGCTATAGCTTTCCTTCCAAAGAGCACGTATCTTTTATTTTCACGGCTGCAGTCACCATCCCCAGTGATTTTGGAACCTAAGAAAATAAAATCTGTCTGTTTCAACTTTTTCCCCTTCTATTTACCATGAAGTGATGGGACAGGATTCCACAATCTTAGTTTTTTGAACGTTGATTTTTAAGCTCTAGGTGACTACACCATTGTGGTTATCCAGGTCATTAACACCTTTTTTGTATAGTTCTTCTGTGTATTCTTTGGCTGCAAAGAATATAATCAATCTGATTTCGGTGTTGACCATATGGTGATGGCTGTGTGTTGAGTCTTCTCTTGTGTTGTTAGGAGAGGGTGTTTGTTATGACCAGTGCATTTTCTTGGCAAAACTCTATTAGTCTTTGCCCTGCTTTATTCCGTATTCCAAGGCCAAATTTGCCTGTTACTCCAGGTGTTTCTTGAGTTCCTACTTTTGCATTCCAGTCCCCTATAATGAAAAGCACATCTTTTTTGGGTGTTAGTTCTAAAAGGTCTCGTAGGTCTTCATAGAACCATTCAACTTCAGCTTCTTCAGCATTACTGGTTGGGGCATAGACTTGGATTACCATGATATTGAATGGTTTGCCTTGGAAATGAACAGAGATCATTCTGTCGTTTTTGAGATTGAATCCAAGTACTGCATTTCAGACTCTTTTGTTGACCATGATGGCTACTCCATTTCTTCTGAGGGATTCCTGCCCGCAGTAGTAGATATAATGGTCATCTGAGTTAAATTCACCCATTCCAGTCCGTTTCAGTTTGCTGATTCCTAGAATGTCGACATTCACTCTTGCCATCTCTTGTTTGACTATTTCCAATTTGCCTTGATTCATGGACCTGACATTCCAGGTTCCTATGCAATATTGCTCTTTACAGCATTGGACCTTGCTTCTATCACGAGTCACATCCACAGCTGGGTATTCTTTTTATTTTGGCTCCATCCCTTCATTCTTTCTGGAGTTATTTCTCCACTGATCTCCAGTAGCATATTGGGCACCTACTGACCTGGGGAGTTTCTCTTTCAATATCCTATCATTTTCCTTTTCATACTGTTCATGGGGTTCTCAAGGCAAGAATACTGAAGTGGTTTTCCATTCCCTTCTCCAGTGGACCACATTTTGTCAGATCTCTCCACCATGACCCGCCCATCTTGGGTTGCCCCATGGGCATGGCTTAGTTTCATTGAGTTAGACAAAGCTGTGGTCCTAGTGTGATTAGATTGACTAGTTTTCTGTGAGTATGGTTTCAGTGTTTGTCCTCTGATGCTCTCTTGCAACACCTACCGTCTTACTTGGGTTTCTCTTACCTTGGGCGTGGGGTATCTCTTCAGAGCTGCTCCAACAAAGCACAGCCATTGCTCCTTACCTTGGATGAGGGGTATCTCCTCACAACCACCCTTCCTGACCTTCAACATGATATAGCTCCTTTAGGCTCTCCTGCACCCATGCAGCCATGGCTCCATGGACGTGGAGATGGTCCTCCCAGCCACCGCCCCTGGCCAGAAGCTCTATACGGTCAGCAAAAACAAGAACAGGAGCTGACTGTGGCTCAGACCATGAACCCCTTATTGCCAAATTCAGATTGAAATTGAAGAAAGTAGGGAAAACCATTAGAGCATTCAGGTATGACCTAAAGCAAATCCCTTATGATTATACAGTGGAAGTGAGAAATAGATTTAAGGGCCTAGATCTCATTGATAGAGTGCCTGATGAACTATGGAATGAGGTTCGTGACATAGTACAGGAGACAGGGATCAAGACCATCCCCATGGAAAAGAAATGCAGAAAAGCAAAATGGCTGTCTGGGGAGGCCTTACAAATAGTGGTGAAAAGAAGAGAAGTGAAAAGCAAAGGAGAAAAGGAAAGATATAAACATCTGAATGCAGAGTTCCAAAGAATAGCAAGAAGAGATAAGAAAGCCTTCCTCAGCAATCAATGCAAAGAAATAGAGGAAAACAACAGAATGGGAAAGACTAGAGATCTCTTCAAGAAAATCAGAGATACCAAAGGAATATTTCATGCAAAAATGAGCTCAGTAAACGACAGAAATGGTATGGACCTAACAGAAGCAGAAGATATTAAGAAGAAGAGGCAAGAATACACAGAAGAACTGTACAAAAAAAGATCTTCATGACGCAGATAATCACGATGGTGTGATCACTCATCTAGAGCCAGACATCCTGGAATGTGAAGTCAAGTGGGCCTTGGAAAGCATCACTATGAACAAAGCTAGTGGAGGTGATAGAATTCCAGTTGAGCTATTCCAAATCCTGAAAGATGATGCTGTGAAAGTGCTGCACTCAATATGCCAGCAAATTTGGAAAACTCAGCAGTGGCCACAGGACTGGAAAAGGTCAGTTTTCATTCCAATCTCAAAGAAAGGCAATGCCAAAGAATGCTCAGACTACCGCACAATTGCTCTCATCTCACACGCTAGTAAAGTAATGCTCAAAATTCTCCAAGCCAGGCTTCAGCAATATGTGAACCATGAATTTCCTGATGTTCAATTTGGTTTTAGAAAAGGCAGAGGAGCCAGAGATCAAATTGCCAACGTCTGCTGGATCATGGAAAAAGCAAGAGAGTTCCAGAAAAACATCTATTTCTGCTTTCTTGACTATGCCAAAGCCTTGGTGTAGATCACAATAAACTGTGGAAAATTCTGAAAGAGATGGGAATACCAAACCACCTGATCTGCCTCTTGAGAAATTTGTATGCAGGTCAGGCACCAACAGTTAGAACTGGACATGGAACAACAGACTGGTTCGAAATAAGAAAAGGAGTATATCAAGGCTGTATATTGTCATCCTGTTTATTTAACTTATGTGCAGGGTACATCATGAGAAACGCTGGACTGGAAGAAACACAAGCTGGAATCAAGATTGCCAAGAGAAATATCAATAACCTAAGATATGCAGATGACACCACCCTTATGGCAGAAAGTGAAGAGGAACTGAAAAGCCTCATGATGAATGTGAAAGTGGAGAGTGAAAAAGTTGTCTTCAGTTCAGTTCAGTTCAGTCACTCAGTCGTGTCCCACTCTTTGCAACCCCATGAATCGCAGCACGCCAGGCCTCCCTGTCCATCACCAACTCCTGGAGTTCACCCAGACTTACGTCCATCGAGTCAGTGATGCCATCAAGCCGTCTATCTCATCCTCTGTTGTCCCCTTCTCCTCTTGCCCCCAATCCCTCCCAGCATCAGAGACTTTTCCAATGAGTCAACTCTTCTCATGAGGGGGCCAAAGTACTAGAGTTTCAGCTTTAGCATCATTCCTTCCAAAGAAATCCCAGGGCTGATCTCCTTCAGAATGGACTGCCTGGATCTCCTTGCAGTCCAAGGGACTCTCAAGAGTCTTCTCCAACACCACAGTTCAAAAGCATCAATTCTTCAGCTCTCAGCCTTCTTCACAGTCCAACTCTCACATCCATACATGACTACAGGAAAAACCATAGCCTTGACTAGACCGACCTTTGTTGGCAAAGTAATGTCTCTGCTTTTGAATATGTTATCTAGGTTGGTCATAACTTTCCTTCCAAGGAGTAAGCGTCTTTTAATTTCATGGCTGCAGTCACCATCTGCAGTGATTTTGGAGCCCAAGAAAATAAACTCTGACACTGTTTCCACTGTTTCCCCATCTATTTCCCGTGAAGTGATGGAACCAGATGCCCTGATTGTCGTTTTCTGAGTGTTGAGCTTTAAGCCAACTTTTTCACTCTCCACTTTCACTTTCATCAAGAGGCCTTTGAGTTCCTCTTCACTTTCTGCCATAAGGGTGGTATCATCTGCATATCTGAGGTTATTGATATTTCTCCCGGCAATCTTGATTCCAGCTTGTGCTTCTTCTAGTCCAGCGTTTCTCATGATGTACTCTGCATAGAAGTTAAATAAGCAGGGTGACAATATATAGCCTTGAAGTACTCCTTTTCTTATTTGGAACCAGTCTGTTGTTCCATGTCAGTTCTAACTGTTGCTTCCTGACCTGCATACAAATTTCTCAAGAGGCAGATCAGGTGGTCTGGTATTCCAATCTCTTTCAGAATTTTCCACAGTTTATTGTGATCCACACAGTCAAAGTCTTTGGCATAGTCAATAAAGCAGAAATAGATGTTTTTCTGGAACTCTCTTGCTTTTTCCATAATCCAGCAAATGTTGGCAATTTAGAAACGAAGATCATGGTATCCGGTCCCATGACTTCATGGGAAATAGATGTGGAAACAGTGTCAGACTTTATTTTTCTGGGCTCCAAAATCACTACAGATGGTGACTGCAGCCATGAAATTAAAAGACGCTTACTCTTTGGAAGGAAAGTTATGACCAACCTAGATAGCATATTCAAAAGCAGAGACATTACTTTGCCAACAAAGGTCCGTCTAGTCAAGGCTATGGTTTTTCCTGTGGTCATATATGGATGTGAGACTTGGACTGTGAAGAAGGCTGAGTGCCGAAGAATTGATGCTTTTGAACTGTGATGTTGGAGAAGACTCTTGAGAGTCCCTTGGACTGCAAGGAGATCCAACCAGTCCATTCTGAAGGAGATCAGCCCTGGGATTTCTTTGGAAGGAATGATGCTAAAGCTGAAACTCCAGTACTTTGGCCACCTCGTGTGAAGAGTTGACTCATTGGAAAAGACTCTGATGCTGGGAGGGATTGGGGCCAAGAGGAGAAGGGGACAACAGAGGATGAGATGGCTTGATGGCATCATTGACTCAATGGACGTGAGTATGAGTGAACTCCGGGAGTTGGTGATGGACAGGGAGGCCTGGCGTGCTGCAATTCATGGGGTCGCAAAGAGTTGGATGCGACTGAGCGACTGATCTGATCTGTTTATTCTTGCTACCTCTTCTTAATCTCTTCTGCTTCTCTTAGGTCCTTACCATTTCTATCCTTTTTTTTGCCCATCCTTGCATCAAATGTTCCCTTGATAATGCCAATTTTCTTAAAAAGATTTCTAGTCTTTCCCATTCTATTGTTTTCCTCTAATTCTTTGCTTTGTTCACTTTAATGGCTTGGTACTTTGCATTCTTTGGAACTCTGCATTCAGTTAGGTGTATCTTTCCCTTTCTTCCTTGCCTTTGGTTTTTCTTCTTTTCTCAGCTATTTATAAAGACTTCTCAGACAACCACATTGCCTTCTAGTATTTCTTCTCTTTTTTTTTTGTTGAGCACATAGAACTTCTCCATTTTGGGTGCAAAGAATATAATCAATATGATTTTTACTCTGATCATTTGTTTCCAGATTATTGCAATCCTCTCAAAAACCCAGTGCGCCTCCTCTGTTTTGACAGAAAAGGGAGGGAAGTTGCCTCCATTGCTATTGCTTACAGTGTCATCTTGTAACACTTTGTGATTTAGAGTTCTTGAGCTATATCTCTTTATTCTCCCTTCTTTCTTGTCTATTAGTCTATTATCATTTCAACAGTAGAAATGAATGTAATTGCAATGCCTGGAAGTAAAATGTTGAGCCTTCTCCAGAGTCTTTTAGAACAAGAACCACAACAATGCTAGCAAATATTTACTACAAGTATACAACATGCTAGGCATGCCTCTAAGAATCAATACAATATTCTCAAAGTATCTCAAAAAAATTATCTCAAAATAATCAGATAAGGTACTGCAAGGAGATCCAACCAGTCCATTCTAAAGGAGATCAGCCCTGGGATTTCTTTGGAAGGAATGATGCTAAAGCTGAAACTCCAGTACTTTGGCCACCTCATGCGAAGAGTTGACTCATTGGAAAAGACTCTGATGCTGGGAGGGATTGGGGGCAACAGGAGAAGGGGACGACAGAGGATGAGATGGCTTGATGGCATCACTGACTCGATGGACATGAGTCTGAGTGAACTCTGGGAGTTGATGATGGACAGGGAGGCCTGGCGTGCTGCAATTCATGGGGTCGCAAAGAGTTGGATGCGACTGAGTGACTGATCTGATCTCATCTGAAGGTACTATTCCTATCCATTCCATAGAAAAATGAAAAACTGAGGAATAGATCATATCATGAATGACCCCTCCAATATAAAAATAAAAATGTTTTAAAAATATAATAAACTTAAAGCAAATAAAACTGTGGGACAAAAAGAATAAAAAAGCAGCCAACAGGATAAATGTCAGAATCAGGAGTCAAGCACAGACAATCCACTTCAACACTTTGGAACACTATTTCACTAAGGTAAGATCAGCCCTGCCTGGACATGTCTTGGAACCTCATCATAGACTTTCCTGCTATCTCTAGATTATGACAGCATTTTAACACATTTCTATCAGGTCTTTACTAGATAATTCAAACTTTGAACAACAAACCATGATTTTTGTTTTGTTGTTTTCTTTCCTTTTGGGACTTAACTCATTCCATTCTTTAAACTCCACAAACCCCTCCCATTTTCTTTCTTTCCTTTGTAGCTTGAAATGTTATACATTTAAGAAGTCCTAGCTCTTAAGCTAAGATATTAAGAATCACCTCACAGGAAAGTTATCTATTTTTCTTTAAGTCTGTAATGCATTCTTTGTTTCCATCTGCAAGAAAATTTCACAAATTTTCAATTATAGCTCATTCTATATATCCATGTCTGTTTGATTTTCCTTCAGCTACAAAGAGAATATGATGAGGTTATCAGCCATTCATCATGATCGGCCTGTAAAGCCCCTAGACCTAGCAGTCTTCTGGATTGAGTTCGTCATGCGCCACAAAGGAGCCAAACACCTGCGACCAGCTGTCCACAACCTCACCTGGCTCCAGTACCACTCTCTGGACGTGATTGGGTTTCTGCTAGCCTGCGTAGCAACTGGTGCATTTGTCATCACAAAGTGTTGCCTGTTTTGTTACCAGAAGTTTGCTGGCAAAGGAAAGAAGGGGAAAAAAGACTAGCTTTTTCTGAGACCTCAAGCAGGTTTGTCCCATAGATAGCACTCCTCCAATTTATTCCAGTTGGAAAAATTATGATAAGTTTCCCATCCTCTTGTGACAAAATATAAACTTCATTTTCAAGGGATTTTCTACTTGAGTTAGAAATATGGCTTGCCAAGGAAAAACACTGGCAAAAAATTGAATGAAAATAAAACTGTAAGCTTATATATTGAAATTTATTACTTTAATTCTAAGTAAGTAAGTGTTAGTCGCTCAGTCATGCCCGACTCTTTGCGACCCCATGAACTGCAGCCCACCAGGCTCCTGTGTCCATGAGATTTTCCTTACTTTAGTCAATGCATCTGCCAAAGCACTTCCTTCATGTAAAGGGCCAGGCAAGCCGGAATGGGCTCTAATATGTCCCACAAAATATTTTTTATCTCTGTGTTTAATCTCTTTCTTACTGGGAGCCTGGTTCGGGCATCACTTACCGGGGTCCAGCCCCGGTTGGATCCAGGGATTCCCTCAGGAGGACAGCATTGGCGACTGAGAGAAATAGAGAAAGAGATAAGGAAAGAATTTTGCAGTTAAGAAAATAGAGGAGAGAAAAGAGGCTGATATTCCTTGGTTTATGCAGAAAGCCAATAAAGCCCCAGATTGGGACTTGGTCTGTTCACATAGGCCGCAGGTGCCCTCTCAAATAGCTGAAGGTGTCCCACCTTAGGCACCTTCTAGAGTGGGTCTTAGAAGCCCAGGCAGGAAAGTGAACGCAGAGGGCCCTTGCACTCCAGGGAATCAGCCTGAAAAGGAAATAGAAAGAACAACATGGGGAGACCAAGCTTGATGAGCATGGCCCACACTTTATTTTCCAAAGTAGTTTTTATACCTTAGAGGTATAATAGAGGATAGAGGATAGAGGATAGAGGATAATTGGGGGGTGGGGGGGTGGGTAGAGTCATGCAAGGTCAGCAGTCCTTGATCCTATTGAAGCCAGGCTTTCTTTCTGCAAACTTATCATATGCAAAAGCTTTAGGTGATTTACATTATCTTCTGGCCAGGAGGCTTGTTAACATTTTATGACCCTTTCTTCAGAAAACTTATCTTTCTCTAAAGGTGATTATTCTAAAGTCAGGTGCCACCCTCCAAAAACATTAGATAAAGTTGTATTCCTATAGGGCAAAAGTGTGGTAGGCTATAACAAGAAAAGAATTAACTCAAGGGTCCAAGGTTACAAACATTAAAACTACTACTTACATTTCTATATACCAACTATATTAATCAATACACTCCCAGGGACACAGTAGGTAAGGGATATGGAAACTTGGCAGCAAGCATTAGCTCAAAAAAGAAATCCTCTACTAGTTCTATTCTAATAATTTTAATTCTCTGAGAATCTCTGCATTATTAGAATATCTTAAGCTTCCCGTGCCTCTCGTGGTTGGGAGGCTATGAACAATCACATGCATAGCTGCAGGAGTCCGAACAAACCTGTCAGGCAAGCTAGAAAGTCATCAGAGGGGTTTGAATTGAAACACTCCTATTATGCCCAGGAGACTTATTAACTAGAGCTCTAAATTGATTTTCTTCAGAGAAAGGTGGTCAGGATAGCCCCCTGTTAGTGTCAGAAAAGCTGGTGAAAGTCGTGAAATAGTATAACAGACAAATTTTGGTTTTGGGGTAGATGCTCAGGCAGGTCCAGGGGGCCTCTCAAGCCCTGACTCACCTTGCCCATCAGGGCTCTCCCACATGACCTTGTCATGGGTGGGAACTCCCGTGCTGGCTCCTGGCAGAGTGGGTTGCCATTTCCTTCTCCAGGGGATCTTCCCAATCCAGGTATCGAACCCGGGTCTCCTGCACTTCAGGTAGATTCTTTATCGACTGAGCTTCTAAAGTTATACTAAAAAGAAATTAACAAATGTAATTATATTTAACATATCAAGAGTAAAAACAAGGACAATAGCAAGTCTACTCATAGCATCCACATTATTTTGTAGATTTTCAGAATTCGTAACTTCATTTTGATGTAGAATTTTTAGTTTCTCCTTGCTATAGAAATTGCTCAATAATTGGAATTCTGTAAAAAGATATGTCTTTTAATTTTATTTGAGAGGTCATTAACAGTTCTTCATTTTCACTGTGCACTCAGCCTCAGCATCACTTCTTAAAGTTATGGCAAGACATTTGACTTCATCCAATTTAACTCATTTCCCAGAACAGTGTTTGTGGAATTAGAAATACAGCAACTACTACCTATTTCCTATTATAAGACTGAGATATTTGCAAAAATTTTTAATTTCATGACCTAATTCTCTTTTCTCATTCACTTTTTAGTCATCTATTATTTTCACTCCTTTGATAATGAATGTAAGTTCTCAAGTGTATATTAAGAAAATATATAGCCTGTACTATATATAGGGACTATATAAAGGGACTTACTGAATTTCCATTCTCTCCTAATGAACCTGACTATATCTACAGATTGTATCTATATACATATCTAAATCTATATATATTCTTATGAAACTGGACACAACACCACTTAGCTACTTGCAGATATGATGTGATATTCCTTGGGTTTGTTGAGTACAGATTGAATTAAATACTATTACATTATAATATATTTTGAACCACACTTTAGATCAGTATTTATCATTGTTTTGTCTCTTTCATCAAGGCGCTAATGCCTTGTCCCTCCCACAACACTTATACATAAGTATTCAATCCTTTATCATGACAGGAAATAATATAGACATCATTTCCTTTAAACCTAGGCCCACTATGACTGACCTAATCAGAAACAATGAGTACAATACAAAAATTACAAATTTTAGGACAAATTAGTGAATCAAATGAAAGCAATCTGAGATCACTTATGAAAAATGTGCACCAGGAAAACAGTTTATGATTAAAGCGGTGTAGGTGTGGAAACACATTCTTATCTTATTAATTAAGAAGACCATCATCCACATTATATGATATTCTTCAGCCTAAGGCATAATTGATATTAAAAATAAACTGAAACATTGAGACTTGGGAAATTATAGGAAAATTTACTGTAGAATTTTTTTACAGAACCTCTTTAGATAATTGATACATTTTTTAAGAAAAATAGAATTAATATCCCTTTCCTGGATCACAGCCTTGTTGCCACAAAGGGACTTATATAACTAAATGAAGCTATTAGCCATGCCATTCAGGACCACCCAAGATGTATGGCTCATGGTGAAGAGTTCTGACAAAATAAGGTCCGCTGGAGGAGGAAATGGCCACCTACTCCAGTATTCTTGCCAAGAGAATTCCATAAACAGTATGAAAAGGCAAAAAGATGTGAGACTAGAAGATGAGCCCCACAGGTCAGAAGGTGTCCAATATGCTGCTGGGGAAGAGACGAGAGCTATAACTAACAGCTGCAGAAAGAATGAAGTGGCTGGGCCAAAGCAGAAGCAACACTCAATTGTGGATGTTTCTGGTGGTAAAGTCAAGTCTGATACTCTAAAGAACAATATTGCAAGAGAACCCAGAAAGTTAGGTCCATGAATCAAGGTAAATGGGACATGGTCAAGCTAAAGATGGAAAGACTAAATTAGTGAGCTAAAATGAACAGGTTTGGTGAATTTAATTCAGATGACCATTATATATACTATTGTGGGCAAAAATCCCTCCCTAGAAGAAATGGAGTAGCCCTCATAATCAACAAGAGTTTAAAGTGAAGTACTTGGATGCAACCTCAAAAATGAAGAATAATCTTAATTTGTTTCCAAGGCAAACTACTCAACATCAAATAATCCAAGTCTATGCCCCAAACACTGATGCCAAAGAAGCTGAAGTTGGCTGGTTCTATGAAGACCTACAACCAATTCTAGAACAAACACCAAAAAGAGATGTCCTTTTTATCATAGGGGATTAGAATGCAAAAGTAGAAAGTCAAAAAAGTAACCTGGAATAACATACAAGTTTGAACTTGGAGTAGAAAATGAGGCAGGCAAAGGCTAACAGAGTTTTATCAAGAGAACATGCTGATCATAGTAAACACCCCTTTCCAACAACCCAAGAGACAATTCTACACAAGGACATTGCCAGATGGTCAATACTGAAATCAAATCGATTATGTTCTTCGCAGCTGAAGATGAATAAGCTCTATACAGCCAGCAAAAAGAAGCAGAAATTCAAAAAGGCAAGGTGTTGTCTGAGGAGTCTTTACAAATAGTTGAAGAAACAAGAGAAGAAAAAGGAAAGGAAGAAAGGGAAAGATAAACCCAACTGAATGTAGAGTGCCAGAGAACAGCAAGGAGAGAAAAGAAGGCCTTCTTAGCCGAACAATGCAAAGAAATAGAGGAAAACAATAGAATGGGGAAGACTAGAAAGCTTTTTAAGAAAATTGGAGATATCAAGGGAATATTTCATGCCAGGATGGGCATGATAAAAAACAGAAATGGTAAGGATCTAACAGAAGCAGAAGAGAGTAAGAAGTGGCAAGATTACACAGAAGACTATACAAAAAAGGTCACAATCATCCAGGTAACCACAATGGTGTGGTCACTCACCTAGAGCTGGACATCCTAGAGTGAGAAGTCAAGTGGGCCTTAAGAAGCATTACTGTGAATGAAGCTAGTGGAGGTGATCAAATTCCAGCTGAGTTATTTAAAAATCCTAAAAGATGATGCTGTTAAAATGTTGCACTCAATACATCAGCAGATTTGGAAAACTCAACAGTGACCACAGCACTGAAAAATGTCAGTTTTCATTCCAATCCCAAAGAAAGACAATGCCAAAGAATGTTCAAACTACTGCACAATTGCACTCATTTCACATGCTAGTAAGGTTATGCTAAAAAATCCTTCAAGCTAAGATTCAGCAGTACATGAACCAGGAACTTCCAGATGTACACTTGGGTTTTGAAGAGGCAGAGAAACCAGAGATCAAATTTCCAACATTCATTGGATAATAGACAAAGCAAGGGAATTCCAGAAAAAAATTTTCTGCTTCATTGACTATGCAAAAGCCTTTGACTGTGTGAATCACAACACACTGTGTAAAATTATTAAAAAGATGGGAGTAACAGACCACCTTAACCTGCCTCCTGAGAAACCTGCATGCAGGTCAAGAAACAGCAGTTAGAACCAGACATGGAACAACTGACTGAGTCAAATTTGGTAAAGAAGTATAACAAAGCTGTATGGTGTCAGCCTGTTTATTTAACTTATAAGCAGAGTACAATATGTGAAATACCAGGCTGGATAAATCCCAAGCTTGGAGAAATATCAATAACCTCAATGATGTGGATGATACCACTCTAATGGCAGAAAGTGAAGAGGAATTAAAGAACCTTTTGATGAGGGTGAAAGAGGAAAGTGAAAAAGGTAGCTCGAAACTCAACATTTAAAAAAACCTAAGATTTTGGCATCTGGTGCCATCAGTTAATGGAAAATAGAAGGGAAAAAGGGGAAGGAGTGATAGAATTTATTTTATTTTGGATGATGACTACAGCCATGAAATTAAGAGATGCTTGCTCATTGGAAGGAAAGCTATGTGAAACCTACAGTGTATTGAAAATCAGAATCATCACTTTGCTAACAAAGTTGTGTATAATCAAAGCTATGGTTTCTCCATAGCTATGATGAAAATGCTTGAGACCTTGAGTGTGGTCTGGAAGAGGTGACCACCACCAATGTTGACACTTAGACATTATCTCAAAAGTCAACATGATGAGTGTGCCATAGTCCCTCTCCCAGCTGGCCAAGTACTCTGGCCCCACCTACTCTACACGACAGACTTACATTATGTCTGGACAACCACACAAGGGAGAGGACACAAGCTTAGGCTGCACATGAGCATACCTACACAGGTGGTGTATGGGACCTCTGTGAGCACACACACCTCACTGCCTTCAGTACTCTCCACCCATGGCAAAAGGAAAATAATTACTGTGAAAATAGCCTGATCAAGCCTAACTCTCAGGGCTTCTACTCCAGCAAGCAGTGAATAGACTCTGCCTATGATAGGGTGGCAACAGCTTGGAGCAGAGAGGGTATCCCACCTTACATCCTTCTGGGTTTTAGACACTTAAGCAGCAACAATGCCCCCTATCAAGGTGATAACACCCAGCACACACACCCTGATGGAAGACATAATGGGCATCCATTTCTAAATCAGCCTTCATACCAAAGACATTGAAAACATGCAGTCTACACAGGGATACTCACACATAAAAACACCCTTTCAAGACCACAATACAGAACTGTTTCTCCTAAATTCAGAGAGGCAAAGTTAAGTGAAATGAAAAAGAAGAGGAAACACTCCCATTAAAAGAGCAAGAGAAATCCCTTGAAATAGCAAATGATGAAACAGCCATTACCAGTCTATCAGGTACTGAGCTTTAAAAGGAGGTAATAAAAGTATTAATTAAATTAAGAAAACGTTATAGATAAAAACACTGATCATTATAACATGTAGTTAGAAAATATAAAGATCAACCAATGAAAAAGAATTAAATTTGAGATAAAAAGCAATTTATAAACAATGAATAGCTAACTAAATGACACAGAAGAAAAAATAAGTCATCCGGGAAATAGAATAGTGCCCATCAACAGATAACTATCTTAAGAAGATGTAGGATATATGTACAAATAATATTACTCACCCTTAGAAAGTATAAAATTTTTCAATTTGCAGCAACACGGATGGAACTAGAAAGCATTATTCTTAGTGAAATATGTCACACAGAGGAAAAATACTACACCATTTATACGTAGAATCTAAAAAATAATACAAATGAATCTATATATGAAATAGACTCAGATTCACAGACATAGGCAATAAATAAAATCATGCTTACCAAATAGCAGGAAGGGAGCAACCAATTAAGAGTATGGAGTAAGAGATGTAAACAAATAATCACAAAAATTGATAATCAAAAGAATCTAATGGATAGCAGAGGGAATTATACCCAATGTCTTATAATAATGTGTAATGGAATATAACCTACAGAAACACTGAATCATTAAGTTATACCTCTGAAACTAACACAAAATTATAAATAAACTACACTTCAAGGTACATAGGTAGATAGAAACAGATAGGTAGATAGAAAATTTTACTCCTGGAACCTCTGACTCTTTTTTGGCTGTACTGTGGCTTTGTTGCTGCGCAGCCTTTCCTCTAGCTGCAGGGCGTGGGGGCTGCTCTCTAGCTGCAATGCACAAGTTTCTCGTTGATGTGGCTTCTCTTGTTGGGGAGCACAGGTTCTAGGGCAGTAGTTGCAATGCATGGGCTCACTATTTGTGGTTCCCAGGCTCTAGAGCACAAGCTCAATAGTTGTGGTGTACCAGCTTAATTCATCCCACGACATGTGGGATCCTCCTGGATCAAGGATCAAACCTCATGTCTCCTACATTGCCAGGCAGATTCTTTACCACTGGGCCACCAGGGAAACCCCAAACCTCCTACATCTTAAATGGCAACATGACATATTCCATGGACAAGCTCTTACACAAAGAAAGATTAACCACTGAAAATGATACTTTAAAACAACTATTTAGTGTCTAGAAAATGCCCTAAAAAGACATGCAGCAAATAAAGACACATTTGTTCCAGAAAAATACACTAACAGTAAAGTTGCTGAAAGCCTGTGATGTTTAAACCCAAACTGCTCCCTCTCATACTATCCATTAGCAGAAAAATAGATTCCACTCTAAGTAGGTTCAGAAAGAACACTTGGCTCTCACTACCTGCAGCTCCTATTTGCGTGTTATTGTATCTTCATAGAAGGATCAAGCCACTTGAATTTCTCTCTCACACACACACCCTAGCTGTGTGTTACAGTAGCTAAGTTCCAGACAAGTATGACCAACAAAGTTCCCCCTTCTTCCACACAACCCCAGTCATAGGGCAGTTGTTTGCTCAGTTCATTCATAGAATGGAGGCTCTGTGATGAAAAAGGCAAGCTAAAAATAAACCCTACTGTTTACAATTAAAAGAGGGATGTCACAGAGAAGGAAGTGTGCCTTGATCTCTATCCCCAGGTCTGGAAGCCAAGGTGCAGAGTTTCATGATAGGGAGACTTAGGACATAAAGTGAAAGTCGTTCAATCATGTCCGACTCTCTGCAACCCCATGGACTATATAGTCCATGGAATTCTCCAGGCCACAATACTGGAGTGGGTACCCTTTCCTTTCTCCAGAGGATCTTCCCAACCCAGGATAGAACCCAGGTCTCCCACATTGAAGACGGATTCTTTACCACCTGAACCACAAGGGAAGCACAAGAACACTGGAATGGGTAGCTGTTCCCTTCTCCAGGGGATATTCCCGACCCAGGAATCGAACTGGAGTCTCCAGCATTGCAGGTGGATTCTTTACTAATTGAGGTATTAAGTAAGCCCTAGGACATAAAAGCCATTCTCAAAGCACTCACTTTATTTTTTTATCAAACTGTGGGAAGTTCAAGCCTATAATTACTCACAAACTATGAAAGATACGTTGGTAAGCAGTTAAGAGGAAGCTGATTGCTTCATGACAGATACAAGCTAAACCACTGGCAAGCTAGTTTATCAGAGAAAACCAGAGAAAGAAACAGCTAAGGAGAGCCTTCCTAAGGTCTAGCTAAAAGACAAAGAATACAAATAAATAAAATTAGAAACTAAAATAAAGAATATAATAGACCATAGGTTACTATTGTGATATTCCTACAAACTGGAGAACTTAGAAGTAATGGATAAATTCTTGTAAGCATGAAACCTATCTTCAGGCAACTATGCTTAAAGAAGAAAAGTATAATGACAATGTATTATAATAATATTCAATTTAATAGAGCCTATAAATAAAAGATAGAAATAATATTTTACAAAAGTAACAAATGGAAAGTTTGGAGTTGAGAATTACTATATCTGAAATGAAAAATTCACCAGAGGGAGTCAATAGTAGATTTTAAGAAGCTGATGAAAAAGCCAGGAAATTTAAACATATTATAGATCAATTAGTTAACATAATCAAATGAACAGACAGAAAAAAAAGAATAATGAACAGAAGTTTAGAGAGTGGTGATACATAATAAACCACAGTAACATACTCAGGAGGAGAGAGCTAGAAGAGAAAAGGTGCAGAGCAAAATATTTTATTTTAAATGTGTGAAAACATTCCAGTTATGATGCAAAATCCCAACTACGCATCCCAATTGTCCAACTAATTTCAAGTAGGATAAATATTGGAGAGCCATACACAGACACTAGTGAAATGTTGAAAGCTAAAGCAAAAAGTCTTGAAGAACTAAAAGAGAAATAATTCCTTTTTACAAGTGAATGTGAAGATAATGCTTATTTCTCATAAGAAATAAGGAATGCTCCATGGCAGTGGGATGACCTTTTAAAGTGCTGAGAGTCAAAACTTTCAGCCTAAAATTCATTATCAAGCAAAACTATTTTTGAAATATGAGTGAAAAATATAGTCTTGTGTGCTCTAACTCCAAAAGAAAATTTATTGCTGGGAAATGTGCTCTACAGGAAAAACTGAGAGAAGTCCTATGGCTGAAGAAAGCAAACCCAGACTACAATTCTAATCCCCATGATAGACCAAAGAGCAGTGATAAAGACAAGTAATTCATAAAACAGTAGAAGTGCATGTATCTTTTCCTTTCTTCTCTTAACAAATAAAAAAGCAAGCATGTAAAATATGTATATAGTTGCATTTCCAGGCATATGACACATATGACACTCATCCTGGGATGAGATAGTTTTGAATGCAGTGCTCGCTGTTGCTGAATAGGCGATCACAACGTGCATTGTGCTTCTTTCGTTGGGAATATTTGAATCTTGTCTGAATGCTCATAACGGATCAGAAATACAGATTTTGATAGCAAAGCGACATTAGTCGTGAGCTCTTGTGAGGAAAGTCATTGGCTTTATCCTCTTTAGAGTTAGACTGTTGGGGTGGGTATAAAAGATGGGGTCTGTAAAATCTTTCTTTCTTAGAAATTTATTTCCTAGTTCTGTAGAAATGGTTGTATTAGATGTTCTCTATCATTTAATAATATACTTGTGGACTAAAAGATATAAGTGCTGTATAAAATCAACCAATTATGTTAAACTAGCATATCTGCCTTTATTGTGTTTGTCATTAGCCTGAATAGAAAGGCCTTTAAAATTGATTTTTTTTTAGCATTTGAATGCATTTTGTTTGGTATTATATTTATTCAATAAAGTATTTAGTGCTAAGTGTGAACTGGACCCTGTTGCTAAGCCCCAGCAAGCAATCATCCTAGGTAGGGTTAAACCCCCAGTAAAATTGCCATATTGCACATGTCTTAATGAAGTTTGAATGTTAAATAAATTGTATATTCACTTTAAAAAAAATAAAAATAATATATTTGAGAGGTGGGAGGAATGCAGCAGTGGTGAAAAGTGAAGTGAAAGTGTTAATCACTCAGTCATGTCCAACTCTTTGCAACCCCATGGACAATAATAGCCTACCAGGCTCCTCTGTCCATGGCATTCTCCAGGCAAGATACTGGAGCAGTGGTACAGGAAGTCAAGAAACACCTGGAGTAACAAGCAAATTTTGCCTTGGAGTACAGAATGAAGCAGAGCAAAGGCTAAGAGAGTTTTGCCAAGAGAATTCACTGCTCATAGCAAACACCCTCTTTCAAACACACAAGAGAAGACTCTACACATGGACTTCACCAGATGGGCAACACCGAAATCAGATTGATTATATTCTTTGCAGCCAAAGATGGAGAAGCTCTATACAGTCAGCAAAAACAATATCAGAAACTGACTGTGGCTCAGATCATGAACACCTTATTGCCAAATTCAGACTTAAATTGAAGAATGTACGGAAAACCATTAAACTATTCACATATGACCTAAGTTTAATCCCTTACCATTATCCAGTGGAAGTGAGAAATAGGTTTAAGGGACTAGATCTGATAGAGTGCCTGATGAACTATGGACGGAGGTTCATGACACTGTACAGGAGACAGGGATCAAGACCATCCCCAAGAAAAAGGAACGCAAAAAAGCAAAATGACTGTCTGAGGAGGCCTTACAAATAGCTGTGAAAAGAAGAGAAGCAAAAAGCAAAGGAGAAAAGGAAAGATATTTCCATTTGAATGCAGAGTTCCAAAGAAGAGCAAGGAGATATAAGAATGCCTTCCTCAGTGATCAGTGCAAAGAAATAGAGGAAAACAACAGAATGGGAAAGACTAGAGATCTCTTCAAGAAAATTAGAGATACCAAGGGAACATTTCATGCAAAGATGGGCTCGATAAAAGAGAAAATGGTATGGACCTAACAGAAGCAGAAGATATTAAGAAGAGGTGGCAAGAATACACAGAAGAACTGAAAAAAATAAAAATAAAAAAAGATCTTCACAACCCAGATAATCACGATGGTATAATCACTCACCTAGAGCTAGACATCCTGGAATGTGAATTTAAGTGGGCCTTAGGAAGCATCACTATGAACAAAGCTAGTGGAGGCAATGGAATTCCGGTTGAGCTATTTCAAACCCTAAAAGATGATGTCGTGAAAGTGCTGCACTCAATATGCCAGGAAGTTTGGAAAACACAACAGTGGCCACAGGACTGGAAAAGGTCAGTTTGCACTCCATTCCCAAAGAAAGGCAATGTCAAAGAATGATCAATTGCACTCACCTCACACGCTAGTAAAATAATGCTCAAAATTCTCCATGCTAGGCTTCAGCAATATGTGAATCATGAACTTTGAGATGTTCAAGCTGGTTTTAGAAAATGGAGAGGAACCAGAGATCAAATTGCCAACATTCACTGGATCATCAAAAAAGAAAGAGAGTTCCAGAAAAACATATATTTCTGCTTTATTGACTATGCCAAAGCCTTTGACTGTGTGGATCACAATAAACTGTGGAAAATTCTTAAAGAGATAGGAATACCAGACCACCTGACCTGCCTCTTGAGAAATCTGTATGCAGGTCAGGAAGCAACAGTTAGAACTGGACATGGAACAACAGACTGGTTCCAAATAGGAAAAGGAGTATGTCAAAGCTGTATTTGACCCTGATTATTTAACTTACATACATATTCTTGCCTAGAGAATCCTGTGGACAGAGGAACCTGGTGGGCTGCTGTCCATAGGGTCACACAGAGTCGGACACGACTGATGTGACTTAGTATGCATGCATGCACTGGAGAAGGAAATGGCAACCTACTCCAGTATTCTTGCCTGGAGAATCCCAGGGACAGAGGAGCCTGGTGGATTGCTGCCTTTAGGGTCACACAGAGTCAGACACGACTGAAGCAACTTAGCAGCAGCAGCAGCAGCAGAGTACATCATAAGAAAGGCTGAGCTGGATGAAGCACAAGCTGGAATGAAGATTGCTGGGAGAAATATAAATATCCTCCAATATGCAGATGACACCACCCTTATGCAGAAAGTGAAGAACTAAAGAGCCTCTTGATGAAAGTGAAAGAGAGTGAAAAAGTTGGCTTAAAACTGAACATTCATAAAACTAATATCATGGCATCCAGTCCCATCACTTCATGGCAAATACATGGGGAAACAGTAGAAACAGTGGCAGCCTTTATTTTTGGGGCTCCAAAATCACTGCAGATGGTTACTGCAGCCATTAAATTAAAAGATGCTTACTCCTTGAAAGAAAAGTTATGACCAAACTAGACAGCATATTAAAAAGCAGAGACATTATTTTGCCAACAAAGATCCAGATAGTCAAGGCTATGGTTTTTCCAGTAGTCATGTATGGATGTGAGAGTTGGACTATACAGAAAGCTGAGTTCTGAAGAATTGATGCTTTTGAACTGTGGTGTTGGAGAAGACTATTGAGATTCTTGATTTTGGAGCCCAAGAAAATATTTTTATATTTTTATTTCACTCTTTCACTTATTTAAAACAAATTTCTGTGAATTTATATTTATACAAACTCACCCTCCTAGGTACTAGGAAAGATAGGACTTAATGCTACAAACTAAAAACATGACTTACCTAGCTATTGCTTGTTTTTTAGTCACTAAGTCTTATATGACTTTTGCCACCCCGTGGACTGTAGCCCACCAGACTGCTCTTCCTATTGGATTTTCCAGGAAAGAATACTAGAATGGATTACCATTTCCTTCTCCAGGGTATCCCCCTGACCTAGGGATCAAACTCACATCTCCAGGTGGATTCTTCAACACTGAACACCAGAGAAGTCCATACTTACTTAGTTCAGTTCAGTCAGTCATATCTGACTCTTTGTGACCCCATGGACTACAGCATGCCAGCTTCCTGTCCATCACCAACCCCTGGAGTTTATTCAAATTTATGTCCATTGAGTAAGTGACGCCATCCAACCATCTCATCCTCTGTTGTCCCCTTCTCCTCCTGCCTTCAATCTTTCCCAAATCAGGATCTTTTCCAATGAATCAATTCTTTGCATCAGGTGGCCAAAGTATTGGAGTTTCAGCTTCAACATCAGCCCTTGCAAAAAATATTCAGGACTGATTTCCTTTAGGATGGACTGGTTGGATCTCCTTGCAGTCCAAGGAACTCTCAAGAGTCTTCTCCAACACCACAGTTCAAAAACATCAATTCTTCAGCGCTCAGCTTTCTTTATAATCCAACTCTCACATCCATACATAACTACTGGAGAAACTGTAGTTTTGACTACATGGACCTTTGTTGGCAAAGTAATGTCTCTGCTTTTTAATATGCTGTCTAGGTTGGTCATAACTTTCCTTCCAAGGAGCAAGTATCTTTTAATCCTGGCTGCAGTCACCATCTGCAGTGATTTTGGAGCCCAAGAAAATAAAGGCTGTCACTGTTTCTATCGTTTCCCCATCTGTTTGCCATGACATGATGGGACCCAATGCCATGATCTTAGTTTTTTGAATGTTGAATTTTAAGCCAACTTTTTCACTCTCCTCTTTCACTTTCATCAAGAGGCTCTTTAGTTCACTTTCTGCCATAAGTGTGGTATCATCTGTGTATCTGAGGTTATTGATATTTCTCCTGGCAATCTTGATTCCAGCTTGTGCTTCATCCAGCCAAGCATTTCTCATGATGTACTTTGCATATTAATTAAATAAGCAGCATGATAATATACAGCCTTGATGTACTTCTTTCCCAATTTGGAACAAGTCTATTGTTCCATGTCCGGTTCTAAGTGTTGCTTCTTTATCTGCATACAGATTTCTCATGAGGCAGGTAAGGTGGTCTGGTATTCCCATCTCTTTAAGAATATTCCACAGTTTGTTGTGATCTACACAGTCAAAGGCTTTGGCATAATCCATAAAGCAGAGGTAGATGTTTTCTGAAATATCTTTGCTTTTTCTTTGATTCAACGGATGTTGGCAACTTGATCTCTGGTTCCTGTGCCTTTTCTAAATCCAACTTGAACATCTCGAAGTTCAAGGCTCACATACGTGTTAACTTATCTGGCCACAAAGTAGAAATTATAATTATATGTCATGATAGAGGTTAGAACCATCATTAAAATGGCAATCATATTATAATATATAGATGTATCAGTCATCATGTTATATATCTTAACTTAATAAATATATTTCATCCTTTTCTAAAAGTATATAATTTGAAACTAAGACTATCCCTGTATGGAGAGCTTTAATAAATATTATTTCCCTTTATATAAATTTTCATACCTTTGCATATTTTCTTGCCATGAGCTTATATTATTTTCATAAAGATATCAGAGGATGAAGAGAATCAGTCCACATCAGTAATTAATTTGTATAGACAGTATGTACTATAATAATCCAAAATGGATGCATTTTTCACAGCATAGATGAAGCAGCATTGGGTAGCAAGGCAATATGACAAATCATTGAAGATAAGTAACTTTAAATTCTACTACAGATCACTAGAAATAGAATATTACCTGAATATATCATGTGAGCATTAAGAAAGTTCAGTGACATTATATTAAAATTGATATCAACAGATGAAATTATACTTTTGAAGAACACTCACATTGGAGAAGGAAATGGCAGCCCACTCCAGTGTTCTTGCATGGAGAATCCCAAGGATGGGGGAGCCTGGTGGGCTGCCGTCTATGGGGTCGCACAGAATCGGACATGACTGAAGTGACTTAGCAGCAGCAGCAGCAGCACCAGCATCAAAACAGCCTTTAAGGTTAAAGTTTGAAAAAGTGTTTTATTTTCTTTTCTTTGTTAAAATATATTTTTGCAAAGAAGTTTTACACAATAATTAAAATCAAAAAGTGTATATTTTATGATATACAAATTTGGTCATTATTTTCCAGAGATTAAACAGAAGAAAATAGTTTTAAAAAGATGAGTACATGGTCGCTAAGAGTCGGACAGGATTGAGTCGGACAGGATTGAGCGACTTCACTTTCACTTTTCACTTTCATGCATTGGAGAAGGAAATGGCAACCCACTCCAGTGTTCTTGCCTGGAGAATCCCAGGGACAGAAGAGCCTGGTGAGCTGCCGTCTATGGGGTCGCACAGAGTCGGACACGACTGAAGTGACTTAGCAGCAGCAGCAACAACATGGTTTTACTCAGATATCCAGAAAATAAATTTTGCTCCTCTAAATCTTAAATATAAAACTTTGAGAAATATGGAATTATTCCTGTATAGAAAATAACATGCTTTTAAACTAGAAAGGATCAAGGATCACAAGACAAAATAATTCAAAAACAGTTCCAGGAAACTAAGTATTCATTCACCAGGAGCTTTATTTACTTAGAAGTGAAGTACTCAAAAGGTGACCAGATCTCTGCTGCAGAAAGCTCTGGGTTACCTCTCCCACTGTGGGGCAGGTGTTCCCTGGGTCTCAGGTGATGATGATTGTCCCTCACGGCAGTTACACATAGCACATCCTACTGTGACATCAATTATAGGATTTCAGGACAAAGGGTGCTGTATGTAAAAAAACTGAGCAATGCCATGTTCTGAGTCATTCAGTTGTGTCCAGACTCTTTGCTACCCCATGGACTCTAGCCCACCAGTCTCCTCTGTCCATAGGAATTCTTCAGGCAGGAGTACTAGAGTGGGTTACCTTTCCCTCCTCCAGGAGATCTTCCCAACCCAGGGATCGAACCCAGGTCTCCTGAATTGTAGGTGGATTCTTTACCATCTGAGCCACCAGGGAAAGCCAAATCCAGCAATACAGTCACTCAAATAAGTAACTACGCAAGTGTAGCTCTGGGATACAAACGCAAGTCATAGGACTGTTTCATAGAACTTCTAAACAATAAAACCAGACTCCTCAGTATCAGTGACTAGTAATATAGACAGAGAGTTTTGGAAATTATTAAAAATTTTAAGGTAAAGAATAAGGAATAAGAATGGTAGACATAAGCTGATTAAATTATATTTTTTTCATAGTGCTAATAGGGAAAAGAAATATTAATGACTAATTAAAATAATTCTCAAAGGAGGGTCTCAAATAAATAAATGATTTAGTAGAACAATAATAAAAAAGAATTAAAAGTGAGTTGAATCCTGCATTGTAACTTCTTTCCAAGAATCTATATTAGTAACAAACAACATGATTGATGAAGAATGTGAATATAATATTGTTTAACAGTATCTCCTTGTCAGCTCTGTGTACTTGCTTTATTTCTTTTCCTGCTTATACACAAACACATTTGCACAAATATACATAATAGAAGAAATTGACCTCATATCACCCATTTCCTTCCCAAGGAACTCAAGGATGATTTATGTTAAAAACAGCCATTATGGATTATAATATGGAGTTTCCTCGATAAATTTTAACTTCTTTAGTGTTAAATACTTATTAAGACACTAACCAATGTCCAAAGTGTGAAGGCAGCATGTTCAAAAGACATGGCTTTGTAGGAGGGAAATTGGGGGGGTGGGGTGTTGGAGGGGTTAGGGAGGGAAATCACTCTATAAACTAGCTATATAGCATATTGTAGGAATAATGCACATTTTCTAATATAATGCCTGTCTACATATGTGGCTTAGTAATTCCTCTTCTAGGTATGTATCCAAAAGAATTGAAACTAGGACCACAGCACTTACATAAAAGCTCTATTCACAGGAGCTAAGAGGTTGAAGCAACAAGAGTGTCCATCAACAGATAAAGCGATAAACTAAATATCATATACACAAACAATGAAATATCATTCACCCATAAAGGGAAATTCTGACACATGTCACAACATGAATGAATCTTATGCTAAGTGAAATAACCCAGTCAGCAAAAGACAAATACTATACAATTCACCTTATAAGAAATACCCAGTCTAGTCACATTTGTAGAAACTTAGAGTAGAAAGAGAGGCTTCCTGGGTGGCTCAGACAGTAAAGAATCTTCCTGCAGTGAGGGAAACCTAGATTCAATCCCTGGGTTTGTAAGATCCCCAGAAGAAGGGACTGGATACCCACTTCAGGATTCTTGACTGAAGAATTCCATCTGATTTTCTCTCTTTAGTTGCTTGTAGAAATTCATTCAATAATGTTTGCTACACTACTGCTTTTTTGTGATGGAACAAAATTTTTCATAGGAAATGGAAGAGTTTGTGCAGAGCTCAGGAGAAGATAGTATTGTGGTGTTTTCTTTGGGGTCAATGGTCAGTAACATGTCAGAAGAAAGTGCCACTGTGATTGCATCAGCCCTTGCCCAGATTCCACAAAATGTACACACAGTAACTTAATACTGGACAACTATTTAATGTCTGTTAAACTATAAAAGATCTGACTTTAGACATTTTCTACCAGAAAGGTGAAATATTACAATAGTTACCACTTATCTCAGATATATATATATATATATATATATATATACCAAATATAAATGACAGGCTAGTTATATCATTACAAAGAGTGTCTTTGATCCATAATACTTTTAGATTAACATTGTAATAAAAAAGAATGATATTTGAAGAAACAGTGTAAATTTTGGAATTATAATGGTAACGTGGGCAGGAAAAGAAACCACTGTATTCCGCTGTGTCACTTGTTCTCTTTCCTTGAAAAGCTTCTAAAAAAAAAAAAAAAAATTAATTGAAGGAATTTATGGTGTTCTGTCATACATCAACAAGAGAATTTTCCCAGGTGTTTCAGCCTGTCACAGAGCTCCTGTTTGATCCCAGTCATACAGCAAAATTGGATCTGTCAGATATTGTTAAGGTATGTTACCTATATTTCCCCTTCTCCCCCTCCTCCCAGACCTCCCTCCCATGTCTGTCCCTGCCCTGAAAATAAATTCATCCCCCCCTTCAGCCTTCCAGAGCTCCTGTTTGAGTATATGATATTTGTATTTCTCTCTCTGTTACTTCACTCTGCAAATTCCATTGGCCATCTGTTTAGAACAGATTCAAATATTCCTTTTTGTTAAGTTACATTTTAAATGTATGTCATTTGCTTCAAGGAATCCTTCTTTGTTATTTAGTAATGTATTTTTTTTTCCCTTCTTTGTGTTTTTCTCCTCCCACCTTCTCCATTGCATCAATGGTCTGTTCTCATGTCTGTTTCTCCATTGCTGCCCTCAAAAATAAATTCTTTTAATCAGAGGCCATCTCATCAGATTCCATAAATATGTTGATCAGTATATGATATTTTGTCCAAGGAGCTCTCTCTGACAATTCAAAACTTCACTTTGGTACTGTATAAACTCTCACATCCATACATGATTACTCTAGTTTGACTATCCACCTCATTAGAACATGATTCAAATGTATTCATAGCTTTTATGGCGTTTTTAATTTCATGGCTATAGTGTTACATTGAAAAGAAATGCCACTGCTTCCTTTTTTCCCTTCATTTTTGCTTCAGATCAATCCTTCAGCAACCTCTTTGTTATTTAGTAATGTATTTTTTAATCTCCATACTGAGGAGATATTTTGAAATATTTTTTTACCACTTTAATGGCAGAAGGCAAAGAGAAACTAAAGAGCATCTTGATGAAAGAGAAAAAGCTGAAAAAGCTGGCTTAAAACTCAGTATTCAAAAATCTAAGATCATGGTATCTGGTCCCATCACTTAATGGCAAATAGAAGGCGGGCAGGGGGGAAGTAGAAACAATGACAGATTTTCTTTTCTTCAGCTCCAAAATCAATACGGACGGTGACTGCAGACATGAAATTAAAAGATGCTTATTTCTTGGAAAAAAGCTATGACAAACCTACACTGTGTATTAAAAGTCTGAGACATCACTTTGCAGACAAAGCTTTGTATAATCAAAGCTATGGCTTTTCCAGTAGTCACGTATGGATGTGAGAGTTGGACCATACATAAGAAGGCTGAGCAGCAAAGAGTTGATACTTTTGAATTGTGGTGCTGAGAAGACTCTTGACAGTCTTTTGGACAGCAAGGAGATCAAATCAGTCAATTCTAAATGAAAGCAACCCTGAATATTCAGGGACGGACTAATGCTGAAGCTGAAGCTCCAATACTTTAGCCACTTGATGCCAAGAGCCGACTCATTGAGGGGGGGGGGGGGGCGGGGAACCTGATACTGGGACCTTCTGGGAGAAATGTGGTAAAGAATCTGCCTGCTAAGCCAGGAGACCCAAGAGACACCAATTTGATCCCTGGGTCCGGAAGATTGCCTGGAGAAAGAAATGGAAACCCACTCTGGTATTCTTGTCTAGAAAATTCCATGGACGAGGAGCTTGGTGGGCTATAGTCCATGGGGTCACAAACAGTCGGACGCAACTGAGTGACTGAGCACACACACACACACTGATGCTGGAAAAGATTGAGGGCAGGAGAAGGGCATGACAGAGGATGAAATGGTTGGATGGCATCACCAACTCGATGGATGTGAGTTTAAGCAAATTCCAGAAGATACTGAAGGACAGGGAAGCCTACCGTGCTGCAGTTCACAGTGTTACAAAGATTCGGACACAACTTAGTGACTGCTGCTGCTGCTGCTAAGTCACTTCAGTCGTGTCCGACTGTGTGACCCCATAGACGGCAGCCCACCAGGCTCCCCTGTCCCTGGGATTCTCCAGGCAAGAACACTGGAGTGGGTTGCCATTTCCTTCTCCAACGCATGAAAGTGAAAAGTGAAAGTGAAATTGCTCAGTCCTGTCCGACTCTTAGCGTCCTCATGGACTGCAGCCTACCAGGCTCCTTCATCCATGGGATTTTCTAGGCAAGAGTACTGGAGTGGGGTGCCATTGCCTTCACTGAACTTAGTGACTGGACAACAACAATAATGAAATATAACCTACAAAAATCCTGATTTGCTATATTATACACCTAAAACTAACACATGATTGTAAATCAACTACACTTAAAGATTGATAGATCAATAGATAGGTAGATAGAGGATAGATAGATATGTTACAAACCAAAGGGCTTTTAAACCATGGCCTCTGGGTCATATCTTGGCGGCAGCCATTTGTGTTTCTACTGGTGAGGTTAAATGTATATAACACAAAGTTTGCTCTTTTAACCATTATAAATTATATAGTTCAGTTAATAAGTTTACATGATATGCAACTATCACCTCAAGTTAGATCAAGAGTATTTTCATCTCCCAAAAGAAACTATATACCCATTATATAGTTACTTCCCATTCATTCATTCTTCAACCCTAGCAAATTGCCATCTACATCCTGCTGCACGTATTAAAGCAGCAGAATGTTGAGAAATTTCAAAACACTTTGAATCTCCCATTTCTTAAATGCTAACATGACATATTTTATGGACAAGCTCTTACATGAAGTAAGAATAGTGAAATTATGCTTTAAAACAACTACAGTGTCTAGAAATTCACTTAACAGCATCAAAACAAACAGCCCACTCAAAAAAATGGTCAGAAGATCTGAATAGACACTTCTCCAAAGAAGACATACAGATGGCCAATAGGCATATGAAAAGATGCTCAACATTGCTAGTTATTAGAGAAATGCAAATTAAAACCACAGGGAGATATCACCTCACACTCATCACTATCATCAAAAAAATTCACAAATAACAAATGCTGGAGAGGGTATAGAAAGAAGGGAACCCTGCTACACTGTTGATAAGAATGTAAATTAGTACAGCCACTATGGAAAACAGTATGGAGATTCCTTAAAGAACTAAAAACAGACTTACTATTTGACTCTTCAATCCCACTCCTGGGCATATATCCAAAGAAAAACATGATCCAAAAAAAATGCATGCACCCCCAATGTTCACTGCAGCACTGTTGACAATAGTCAAGACATGGAAGCAACCTAAATGTCCATCAACAGAGGAATAGATGAAGAAGACATATATATGTACAATGGAATATACTCAGCCATTAAAAAGAAAATGATGTGATTTGCAGCAACATTAATGGACACAGAGAAAGTCATACTGAGTGAAGTAAGTCAGACCAAGAAGGAGAAATATCATATGACATCTCTTATATGTGGAATCTAAAAAAAAATTATACAAATGAACTTACAAAATAGAAAAAGACTAACAGAAAATGAACTTATGGTTGCTGAGGGAAGGAGATAGTTAGGGAGTTTGGGAAGGTCATGTACACATTGCTATATTCAGAGTGAATAACTAACGAGGACCTATTGGATAGCACATGGAACTCTACTCAATGTTATGTGGCAACCTAGATGGGATGGGGATTTGGGGGAGGAAGGATACACGTATATGTATGGCTGAGTCCTTTAGCTGTTCATCTGAAACTACCACAATATTGTTAATGGCTATACCCCAATACAAAACAAAAAGTTTAAAGTTTGAAAAAAAGAACCAATAATAATATTATGTCTAGAGATTTTCCTGAAGATACAGTAAATAAAGACACATTTATTCCAGAAGAGTATACTAACAGTAAAATCACTGAAAGCCTATGCCATTTAAACCTTAAACTGCTCCCTCTTTCACTGTCCTTAATCAGAAAAATAGATTCCACTCTAAGCAGGTTCAGAAAGAACACAGAGCTCTCACTCCTTACAGTTCCTTTGACTGCTATGGTATCTTCTTCGACAGGTCAAGTCACTTGAATTTCTCATACATACACATCTCAGCTGTGTCTTACAGAGGCAAAGTTCCAGACAATTGTGGTCAACAAGGTTCTCCCATCTTCCACCCAGCCAGACTCATAGGGCAAAGGTTCTCTTTAGACAAAACATATTGAGAATACTGAATCGCAAATAGTCATTTCCCCAGCTCATTCATATAATGGAGGTTCCAGGACAAAAGAGGCAGACTAAAAATAGATACTACTGTTTACACCTAAAAGAAAGATATCACAGAGAGGTGTGCCACTGTCCATATCCCCAGTTCTGAAGTCAGTGTTCAGGGAATTTGACCAGAGGGGGACATAAAACATAAAACTCAGAGCTCCAAGCTATTCTCAAGACACTCACTTTATTTGAATCAGACTGTGGGAAGGAAGGTCAAGCCTATGATTGACCACAAGTTATGAAAGATTTGTTGGTTAAACAGTTAAGAGGAAGCTAATTGTTTCATGACAGATACAAGCTAAACCATTGGCAAGCTAGTTTATCAGAGAAAAACAAAGAAAGACACAGCTAAGAAGAGTCTTCTGAGATCAAAACAGACCTCAAACATTGACTTCCAAAAACATCCTTGCAAATGAAAATGAACTTCTGGAAGTCAGATTCTGGAGCAATTTATGCTTCCAAGATATTAACATAACCTATAGCACAATCAGTCAACAGTTGATGAAAGTTAACAGTAAGAAAAGAGACAGTCAAAAGGAGGCCCCTACTAAAACTACTGTCAGCCCAGGGAATGTGAATATGCCCAAGGCTGCACCCTCCAAATAGCCCCCAACAGAGGCTTCACACTGTAGGGGAAAGAGACTTCACTAAAATAGTCCATTTAGTTATTGAACAAATAATAGTAATAATTAATGGAACTGGAAAAGACCAGTATCCAGAGTTGCTATACTCATTATCTAAACGTCAGAGCTTAACAAAAATTTCACAGTACATAGAAACAGGGAAATGTAACCTACATGGGGAAGAAAAGCAATAAGCAACTGCCTCTGAGAGGGACTAATAGTTCTAACAGGTAAAAACTTCATACTAGCTGTCACAAACTGTATTCAATGACCCAAAGGGGATTATCAAAAACAAAAACAAAAAAACAGTCAAATAAATAAAATGAGAAGCTAAATATATATGTATGTATAAATATATGCATACATATATATAAATGATCATAAGAGAATATTATGAATCATTATATTCTAAAAAACTGGGGAACTTATAAGGAATAGATAAATTTCTAAAAACATACAATGCATCTTCTGTAAAACAAGCTTAAAGAAGTAAAGAAAGGTATAAAAACAATGTCCCATAGACAGAGTCTATAAGTAAGAGATATAAATCATATTTTTCAAAAGTACCAAATGAAAATTTGAGTTGAAAATTACAATAATTGAAAAAATTCACCAGAGGTAGTCAGTAGCAGATTTGAAGCAGCAGATGAAAAAGCCAGCCAAGTTAAGATAGAGCAGTAAGATAATATAATCAAAAGAACAGAGATAAAAATGAGTAGAAAAGTGAAAAGAAGGATAGCAAATTGTGGAATACAATTAAACACACTAACATACGCAAAATAGGGGTGCCATAAGAAAAATGAGTAAAGCAAAATATTCAAAAATATAATGCTAGAAAATATCCTAAATATGATGGCAAATACTAATCTATACAGCCCAGTATTTCAATCAGTTCAAAGTAGGATAAACATAGGAGAGCCATACATTAACACTAGTAAAATGTTGAAAGCTAAAGGCAGAAAATCTTAAAGCACCAAGAGAAAATAATACATCCATACAAATGAACTGCAATAAGATATTACTTATATTTCATCAGAAAGTATGGAAGCTCTATGGCAATGGGATGACATATTCAAAGTGCTGAAAGACAAAACTGTCAGTCAAAAATTCTATGTCAACAAAGCTATCTTTAAAAAATGAGGACAAAATATAGATAGTCTTCTGCCCCTCATGCCTTCCCCTCCCCTCCCCCGGCCAAAAAATAAAAATAAAAAAGACTTCATTGCTGGGAAATCTGCCTTACAGGAAAACTGGAGAAGTTCTTCAGCCTGAGACGGTAAAACTAGCCTGCAGTTCTAATCCACATGATAAACCAAAGAGCACTGGTAAAGATAAGTAATTCTGTAAGACAATACAAGTACATACTTTGTCTCTTTCTTCTCTTAACAAGTACAAAAAATAAGCATGTAAGTCATCTACATAGTTGTATTGTTAGACATATGACATATAGTTAATATATTTGTCAAAAGCAAGATAAAGTAGGTGGTGGTAACAAGCTGTATTAAAGAAAGGAACGATGCTATATGATAACATGAATACATGCAAGCAAACAGAAAATAAGAATAGGTAACTAAAAAGTATCATAACCACTGAAATAATATATACTTATTCTCATTTTTGCCTCATTTTGCCTTAAAAAAAGGACAAAATTATGTAAATACTAGTATACAATACATACACTATTAGGTAATTACATGTATGAATATAGCATGTATAACAATGACAGCACAAAAGTTTGCAATAGAATAGAGCTTTTAGGAATATTTTTTTCTGTATTGAACAGGGATTAAGTTAGTATAAAAACAACAAAATTCTGATAATTTATCATGTATATATAATAAACCATAGAACAATACAAAAATAATTTAAAATCATTAAATGAATTGAGATGTTGTGCTAGTAAGTATTCATTTAATGCAAAAGAAAGACATCAAAAAAAAAAAAACCTAAGCAAATAAAATGACATAGATAAAAGTAAAATGACAGATATAAATCCAAGAGTAGCAATATTAACACCAAATGTAAATAAATTAAAAATTCAATCAAAAGACATATATTAAAGATTATAATAAAAATATTCAACTATGTTACTTAAAGATACAGTATAAATTCAAAGATACAAATAGGTGGAAATAAAAGAATAGAGTAGGATATATATCATATGAACAGCAACCATAAAAATACTGGAAAGACTATATTAATATCAGCCACATAAACTTTAAAACCAAAAATGTTGCTATAGATGAAAAGACACATTTTATTATAAAAGTGTGAATCTTTCAGTGTGAAGATATATCAGTTATAAAGATACACGTACCTAACATCAAGACCAAAACGCATGAAGCAAAAGCAGGTGGAAATTAAAGGAGAAACAATCCAACATTAATACTGGAACACTTTACTCACTTACATTTAATAATGGGTAGAAAACTAGGCAGGAGATCAACAAAGGAAACAGAAGAATTCCGTAACACTATAAACCAATTAGACTTTAAGAGACATCTATAGAATACCCCATTCCAAAAAGAGTAAAATACACAATCTACTCAAGTGCACATAAATATTTCCCAAGATACACTATCACTAGTGTGAATTTTTTAAGTCTCAATAAATTTTAGAAATTCAAATCACAAGATGAATGGCCTCTGGCCACAATGCAATAACAAAAAAATTACAAAGAAATTGAGAAATTCACAAATATATGGAAATTAGATAATATTCAAAAAAAGCATCACAGATGAAAGCAAAAGAAAAATTAGAAAATAATTTAAGAAACAAAGTGAAAAACAAAAATTATGAGAAAATACTGTTCAGAGGGTCATTTAAACCCTAAACGTCTACATTAAAAAATAAATATTTCAAATCAATAGCCTAAATTTATACCTTAAAAAATCAGAGTATGGAGAAAGACAGGTTCCAATTCAAGATGGTGTTTATGAGTATAAATTGCTACACAGTCTGACCCAGCAAAATTCACACTCTTTTGCAGGAATGTTTTTTGAAGTTGGTGTTATGTCAAAGAATAAAGTATGCCAAAGAGTATTCTGCTTGTTTTTGTCTGAGTGTCCAGTCTCACATTTAGATCTTTTTAATTCATTTTGAGTTTATTTTTGTGTATGGTGAGAGAGTGTTCTTATTTCATTTTTTTCATATGTAGCTGTCTGGTTTTTCCAGCACCACTTATTGAAGAGACTGTCTTTTCTCCATTGTATATTCTTGCCTCCTTTGTCATAGGTTAGATGAACATAGGGTACATGAGTTTATTTCTTGACTTTCTAGGAAACAATTCACAGAGATTTTTTTCATTCTTTTCTCTCTGTATGTGCCTAGTTGTTCAATCCTGTCTGACTCTTTGCAACCCCATGGCTCCTCTGTCCATGGGAATTCTCCAGGCAAGAATACTGGAGTGGATCGCCATGCCCTTCTCCAGGGGATCTTCCTGACCCAGGAATCGAACCGAGGTCTCCTGCATTGCAGGTGGATTCTTTACCAGCTATGCTACCAGGTAGCTTTCTCTCTATCAACTGAATAATATCAAGACATTTGTTTTCAAGTTTGAAGATCCTTTCTTGTGCTTGATTGAGCCTATTGTTGAATTTCAATATCAATTGCATTTTAAATTTCATTTATTTATTTTTCAGTTACAGAATTTCTGTTCAATTGCTTTTATAATTTCTTTTTCACTTATCAGCTACTTGTTTTGTTCAGGCATTGTTTTTCCTGACACTATTGAATTATGTGTGTCCTCTTTAATCCCACTGAACTTTCTGAAAATAATTATTTTGAATTATTTCCTGGTAACTCATAGATTTTCATTTTGGGGGGTCAGTTACTAAAAAATTATTATGTTCCTTTGGTAACACAATAATTGTCTCTGCCCAGAGGGAACTGTCACATTTCTAGCCTTTTTGGACTCATTTTATTGGGAAAAGACTTTCACCTGAAGTTGGCTGTGAGACAAATGAATGAGTGAGGTGTCATGTCTGTTCCTCAGAGTGCATGGCTGCATAATCTCTGTGTGGCTATCACACAGATCAGCATCTGTGAAGACTGCATGGGTCTTCAGTGACCAAGGCTACAGAGATAGTTCTTGATGGTTGCAGCAGTAACTAGAGCTACTGGGGTCCTTGGCAGCGAAGTCTGCTGGCATCCTACTGCTGGGGATCTCCACCTGTGTCCATGGCACATAGTTGTAACTGAGGAGATCCTTCTAGGCATCAGATACAATGTAGTGGCACTGAGAGTGGCAGTGAAGCAAAGATCCTGAAATTATGTTCATGTGTAACTACTATACTGCCTTGGCCCTGATGTGCAAGAGTACATGCTGGAGCAGTGGTGTCAGAGTCTAAGGTACAAGCATGTGCAGATTTGTGATAGAACTTAGGTGTGTGGCTGGTTTGCTTCAGTGACTTGCAAGGGGAAGGGGTAGGTGCAGCAGTGGTAAAGGGCCTGAGGTGACAGGTGGCTTAGGCCCAGGGAACTGAATGCTATAGCAGCTCAGGCTGAGGATAGTGCATCAAAATTCCAAAACCTATGCCAGGGGAAGTATCAGAGCAGCACGATCCAGCGATGGCATGTTAAAGCCAATGTCAGGACCCAGGGGATGTGGTACAGAAAAGCAATGGTATGGCCCCAGTAACAGTCGGTCAAACTCTGACTTAGAACCCAACAAGGGGGTTTAGAACAGCCTGGGTAATGGCCAAAGACATGACTGCAAGTATAAGATGAGGTCTACAGCTGTAGCAGCACAGCCCCAGTTATGTGGTGGTGATTTAGTCACCCTGTTGTGTCCAACTCTTGTGACCCCATGGACTACAGCCAGGCTCCTCTGCCCATGGGATTTCCAGGCAAGAATAGTGGAAAGGTTTGCCATTTCCTTCTCCAGGGGATCTTCCCAACCCAGGGATCGACCATGTCTCCCACTTTGCAGGTGGATTCTTTACCAACTGAGCTGCCCGGGAAGCCCAACCACAGTTACAGCAGGAAAAGAACCGACTTGGAACCTGGGGGCGGGGTGCAGTTCAGCAGCTCCTCTCACATAGACCACAAGGCTTGTGGCATCCCAAACAGAGAAAGCCAGGCACAGGACTGACAGGGCCCCAAGAGTCAGGTCTCACCACAGGGACAGTTCTAGCTTCAAGAAAGACACAGCAGCAGAGACTCGGCAGCTCTGTGGCTGAACTCAGAGCTGGATAAGACTGTGGAAGTCCTCAGTAACAAAGGCTGTAAACACCTATGATAGTGAGGCTTGCTGGTCTTCTCTGACACTATTCTTCCCCATGGAGGGAACTTACTCTGACAGAATCTCTGCTGGTGCCAAGTTGTCCTGAACTCTGTGTGCTCAGTAGCTCAGTCAGGTCCAACTTGGTGCAACCCCATGGACTATAGCCCACAGGGCTCCTCTGCCCATGGAATTTTCCAGTCAAAAATACTGGAGTGATTTGTCATTTTCTACTCCAGGGGATCTTCCCAAACAGGGATTGAACCTGCATCTCTTGCATCTGCTGCATTGGCAGGTGGGTTCTTTATACCACTGAGCCACCTGAAAGTGAAAGTAGCTCAGTCATATCCAGCTGTTTGCGACCCCATGTACTATGCAGTCCATGAAATTCTCCAGGCTAGAAAGCCTTATTCTGGCCGTTCCCTTCTCCAGGGAACTTCCCAACTCAGAGATTGAACCCAGGTCTCTCACACTGCAGGTGGATTCTTTACTGAGCCACCTAGGAAGTCCCAATACTACCCTTGATCTTAGCCAGAAGACCCAGAATCTCTGAACTGGAGGATGGGGTAATGCAGGTAAAATCAGCCCCATGTTTTCTATATGACCATTCTCAGATTTCAATCGTGCCAGGTTTCTGTTGCTTTTTCATTATAGTCCAGAGCTTTCCCAACATATTGTTCACTGTTGGACACGACTGAATGACTTCACTTCACTATTTATAGTTTTCACTATTTCTCTGTGGGAAATACAAGTGTTGAAACCTTCAAACTGTCTATCTTGCTGTGTGCGTGCATGCTTCACTCATGTTTGACTCTTTGCAACCCTACGGACAGTAACCCATCTATCTTATTGATGTCACCTTAACTCTTTAACTCTGCTTGAAGGAGAATGCAGACATTCACTTGCTACAGTTTTAAGGCTAGTCTTGTCTCTTACATAACATAGTGGATTTGCATGTGTAAACTCATCGACTTTTAGATCAATGACAGTGCTGACAATACTGAACACACTGTATAATCTAGAAGTGTTTTACCCTTTGCCCTTTCACTTGCTTTCCACTGCTGTTGACAATTAATATAATGTACTTATTTGAGTTGCATTATATTATAAATATATAAACTCCCATATTATAAATCAGGAATTATAATTTAACTTCCTGATTGATTTCTCCTTTTATATATGCATGAGCACTGGTGAAGGGATGCAGTAATTTTGCAGGAGCAAAATGTCTATGAAGTGGCTCTCATTTCTGGTACTGCAACAGATGACTTGCTACTTTAGCTCTACAAGTTATGGAAAGGTGCTGGTGTGGCCAATGGAATACAGTCATTGAATGAATATGAAAACAGTTCTGGACGAACTTGTCAGGAGGGGTCAGGAGGTGACTGTTCTGACACCTCCAACTTCCATTCTTGTTGATCCCAATGAATCACCTCCTATTAAATACGAGACTTTTCCTTTGGCAAGAGGAGACTGGCAGGTTGCATTCTATGGAGTCCCAAAGATTCAGACATGACTGAGGAACTAAGCACAGCACACAGCACATTGTAAGAATTTTATCAAGCATGTGGCCAGCACATAGACATATCTGGCAAAAGATTTGTTTTGGACACATTTTTCATTAGTAAGAAGTTTATACTGGGAATTTTTTGATGTTTTTAAAGATCTCTGTAAAGATGTTGTTTCTAACAAGTGACTGATGACAAAACACAGGAATCAGGTTTGATGTTGTTCTTGCAGATGCCGTTGGATCCTGTGGTGAGCTGCTCACTGAGATACCTAAAGTACCTTTATTTGTACAATCCCTGCTTCTCATCTGGTGATTCAACTGAAAAGATTAATGGAAAACTTCCATTCTTACCATCTTATGTACCTGTTACGTTGTCTGAATTGAGTCATCATATGACATCCAGAGAGAGGGTCAAAAACGTATGTACTTTATTTTGATTTTTGGTTCCAAATGTTTAATGAGAACACATGGAGTAAGTTTTACAGTGAAATACTAGGTAAGTCATGTTTTTAGTTGGTAGCATGAAATCTTATTTTTTCTAGTTCGTTTGAAGGTGAATTCACATAAAGTCACAGGAATTTGTCTCCTCTAAGTAAAATGAGGAAATGAAAATATAAAATGATCCAGCAAGCTCATAAATATTATGGAAACTTTTATGGAATACTGGAAATAGAACCCTGTGTTCCGTTACTGGCATAGAACACTCCAGGAAGTCATAAGCCACAATTTGAAGGATTAAGACTTCTCCAAAAAATAATATATCTACCTTACTAAACTTTCTTTTTTAATTTAGAAAGCATCACTAGAAACCTCGTAAAATTTTTGATTAATGAAGACATGTATATTGAAGGGTTACACAGGTGTTTGTAGCAATAGTATCTAGGTAGCACTTAGAAACTGTTCCTACTTGTTTGTTCCTACTTGTTCCTACTTGTAGCTCAGTTTTCTTATTATATTACACTATATTATATATTATGGGCTCCCAAGGTGGTACTAGTGGTAAAGAACCTTAATGAAGGAGACTTAAGGGACATGGATTCAATCCTTAGGTCAGGAAGATCCCCTGGAGGAGGGCATGACAGGGTTCAGCAAACTCATAAATATTATGGAAAAAATTATGGAATATTGAAAGTAGAACCCTGTGTTCCATTACTAGTATAGAACATTCCAGGAAGCCATAAACCACAATTTGAAGGATTAAGACTTCTGTAAGCAATTATGTATCTGCCTTACTAAACTTCAGTATCTACCTTACTAATACTCCAATATTCTTGCCTAGAGAATCCCATGGACAGAGGAGTCTAGAGAACGACTAGTCCACAGGCTCACAGAGAGTCAGACATGACACAAGCGATTTAGCATGCATGCATGCGTATTGCATATTATACATGCACATACGTATTTGCTTTATCAAAAAACAGACACTTTGAAACATCTTTGGCCAAAACATTCCAAGCCTTTTCCCAAAACTTACCTAATATACGCATGTGAAAAGATAGTCATTTCATCAAAGATTTGTTTTTGTTTTTCCTTTCAGGAAGACCCACTACAACATTTGAGATAATGGGGAAAGCTGAAATATGACTCATCATGGCACCTATTGGAATTTAGAATTTCCTCTCTCAGTGCTACGAAATTTCGAATTTATTGGAGGCCTCCTCTGCAAACCTGCCAAATCACTGCCTTTCTGGATTTATTTCTCCACTGATCTCCAGTAGCATATTGGGCACCTACAAACCTGGAGAGTTCATCTTTCAGTGTCCTATCTTTTTGCCTTTTCATACTGTTCATGGGGTTCTTGAGGCAGGAATACTGAAGTGATTTGCCATTCCATTATCCAGTGGGCCACATTTTGTCAGACCTCTCCGCCACGATCCGTCTGTCTTGGGTGGTCCTACACAGTATGGCTCATAGTTTCATTGAATTAGACAAGTAATAAAGTATTACTTAGCTTTTAGAAGAAAATTCTGACACACCACACAACAGAGATGAATTTTACTCTAAATGAAATAAGCTAGTCCAGAAACACAAGTACTAGAGAAGACCAGAGTATCCAGCCTAGTCAAATTTGTAGAAACATAAAGCAGAGTGATGGCTGACAGAGGTTGAGGAAAGAGGAAAATGTAGTTTCTTAATGACATAGACTTCAATTTTTGCCAGATGAAAAAGTTCTGGTGATTGGTTTCACTATATGAATACACTTAACACTACTGAACCATACCTTTATGAATGATTAAGAAAGCTTTTGACTGTGTGGATCACAATAAACTGTGGAAAATTCTGAAAGATATGGGAATACCAGACCACCTGACCAGCCTCTTGAGAAATGTGTATGCAGGTCAGGAAGCAACACTTAGAACTGTACATGGAACAACAGACTGGTTCCAATAGGAAAAGGAGTATGTCAAAGCTGTATATTGTCACCCTGCTTATTTAACTTCTATGCAGAGTACATCATGAGAAATGCTGGGCTGGAAGAAGCACAAGCTGGAATCAAGATTGCCAGGAGAAATCTTAATAACCTCAGATTTACAAATGACACCACCCTTATGGCAGAAAGTGAGGAGGAACTAAAAAGCCTCTTGATGAAAGTGAAAGAGGAGAGTGAAAAAGTTGGCTTAAAGCTCAACATTCAGAAAATGAAGATCATGGCATCTGGCCCATCATTTCATGGCAAATAGATGGGGAAAGAGTGTCAGACTTTATTTTTCTGGGCTCCAAAGTCACTGCAGATGGTGACTGCAGCCATGAAATTAAAAGATGCTTACTCCTTGGAAGGAAAGTTATGACCAACCTAGATAGCATATTCAAAAGCAGAGACATTACTTTGCCAACAAAGGTCCATCTGGTCAAGGCTATGGTTTTTCCTGTGGTCATGTATGGATGTGAGAGTTGGACTGTGAAGAAGGCTGAGCACCGAAGAATTGATGCTTTTGAACTGTGGTGTTGGAGAAGACTCTTGAGAGTCCCTTGGACTGCAAGGAGGTCCAACCAGTCCATTCTGAAGGAGATCAGCCCTGGGATTTCTTTGGAAGGAATGATGCTAAAGCTGAAACTCCAGGACTTTGGCCACCTCATGTGAAGACTTGACTCATTGGAAAAGACTCTGATGGTGGGAGGGATTGGGGGCAGGAGGAGAAGGGGATGACAGAGGATGAGATGGCTGGATGGCATCACTGACTCGATGAACATGAGTCTGAGTGAACTCTGGGAGTTGATGATGGACAGGGAGGCCTGGCGTGCTGCTATTCATGGGGTCGCAAAGAGTCGGACATGACTGAGTGACTGAACTGAACTGAATTGAAGATGGCAATATCTTTTAAAAAGCTACTATTCTAATAATTGCATAATATATCCAACTTTCTCTCTTTAGGTGTTTGGACCAATCTTTTCAATATGTTAGCTATGGCTGTTGCTCCTTTGTGATGAAGTGTCTTGCTGATCTTGTTTGTGACGCCAGTTTTCTCTCCATTCATACAGCTCACAGTGTTCGCTGAACCCAGGGGAGGCAAGGCACAAGCTAAGAGCCTAGAAGGAGACTCAAGGAGCCATAGTAACTGCAGACAGGTTACTATGTCTCCTGACTGGCACAGCAGCCATAAAACAGCTTCTCTCCTGGCTTATGCAGCACCTGTAGCAGCAGCCATAACATAACCATAACCTAGCCATAACATTACCTCATGTAACAACCATGGGTCACGCCAATGTAGCCCCAGTGCAGCAGCAGCCAGGGCCTTCATGGTGAGGCTCCTACAGGTCTATTGCACAAAGAAGCCCATGACCAGTAAGTACCTCCTGATATGCATATGTAGTCCTACATCTGTTACAGATCTCATCTGTTACATAACCGTGCAAACTCATTGTTTACAGAACATGGGTGAGAGAGCATGAGAGCATGGGGCAAGAGGGCCTGACTGGAGTCATCTTATTAATTTCCTCACATGAAGCAAATTTTTTTTCCACAGGAAGTGAAAGAGTTTGCCCAGAGCCCTGGGGAAAAGGATATTGTGGTGTTTTCTTTGGAGTCAATGGTTATTAACAGAAGAAAGGGCCAATATGATAGCATCAGCTCTTGCCCAGATTCCACAAAAGCTACCTTTTTAGGTAATTTAATAGTGGAAAAATATTTAATGAGTCACTTAAATAATATAAAAGGTGTGATTACAGACAATTTCTGCAAGAAAGGTAAATTACTATGATAGTTCCAACTTTTCCCAGATATTTATAAAAACCAAAATATATATGACAAGTGCTACACTGGCGTGAAAATTCACCTGGAGCCAGGCATCCTAGAGCCAGACTTGAAGTCAAGTGGCCTTAGAAAGCATCACTATCAACAAAGTTAGTGGAGGTGATGGAACTCCAGTTGAGCTATTTCAAATCCTGAAAGATGATGCTGTGAAAGTGCTGCACTCAATATGCCAGCAAATTTGGAAAACTCAGCAGTGGCCACAGGACTGGAAAAGGTTAGTTTGCATTCCAATCCAAAAGAAAGGCAATGCCAAAAAATTCTCAAACTACCACACAATTGCACTCATCTCACACGCTAGTAAAGTAATGCTCAAAATTCTCGAATCCAGGCTTCGGCAAAATGTGAACTATGAACTTCCAGATGTTCAAGCTGGTTTTAGAAAAGGCAGAGGAACCAGAGATCAAATTGCCAAATCTGTAGATGACGGAAAAAGCAAGAGAGTTCCAGAAAAACATCTATTTCTGCTTTATTGACTATACCAAAGCCTTTGACTGTGTGGATCACAATAAACTGTGGAAAATTCTGAAAGAGATGGAAATACCAGACCACCTGACCTGCCTCTTGAGAAACCTGTATGCAGGTCAGGAAGCAACACTTAGAACTGTACATGGAACAACAGACTGGTTCCAAATAGGAAAAGGAGTACATCAAGGTTGTATGTTGTCACCCTGCTTATTTAACTTCTATACAGAGTACATCATGTGAAACCCTGGGCTGGATGAAGCAAAGCTGGAATCAGGATTGCTGGGAGAAATCTCAATAACCTCAGATATGCAGATGACACCACCCTTATGGCAGAAAGTGAGGAGGAACTAAAAAGCCTCTTGAAGAAGGTGGAAGAGGAGAGTGAAAAAGTTGGCTTAAAGCTCAACTTTCATAAAACGAAGATCATGGCATCTTGTCCCATCACTTCATGGGAAATAGATGGGGAAACAGTGGAAACAGCGTCAGGCTTTATTTTGGGAGGCTCCAAATTCACTGCAGATGGTGACTGCCTCCATGAAGTTAAAAGACGCTTACTCCTTGGAAAGAAAGTTATGACCAACATAGATAGCATATTAAAAAGCAGAGTCATTACTTTGCCAACAAAAGTCCATTTAGTCAAGGCTATGGTTTTTCCAGTGGTCATTTATGGATATGAGAGTTGGATTGTGAAGAAAGTTGAGTGCTGAAGAATTGATGCTTTTGAACTGTGGTGTTTTAGAGGACTCTTGAGAGTCCCTTGGTAGGCTACAGTCCATGGGGTCGCTAAGAGCCGGACACGACTAAGCGACTTCACTTTCACTTTTCATTTCATGCATTACAGAAGGAAATAGCAACCCATTCCAGTATTCTTGCCTGGAGAATCCCAGGGACAGAGGAGCCTGTTGGGCTGCCGTCTATGGGGTCGCACAGAGTCCGACATGACTGACGTGACTAAGCAGCAGCAGCAGCAGAGAGTCCCCTGGACTGCAAGGATATCCTACAAGTCCATCCTAAAGAAGACCAGTCCTGGGTGTTCACTGGAAGGACTGATGCTGAAGCTGAAACTCCAATATTTTGGCCACCTCATGCGAATGACTCATTGGAAAAGACCCTGATGCTTGGAGGGATTGGGGGCAGGAGGAGAAGGGGATGACAGAAGATGAGATGGCTGGATGGCATCACTGACTCGATGGACATGAGTTTGAGTAAACTCCAGGTGTCGGTAATGGACAGGGAGGACTGGCGTGCTGCGATTCATGGGGTTGCAAAGAGTTGGACAAGACTGAGTGACTGAACTGACTGACTGACGGTAGTTTAGAGTATCTTTTATTAACAATACTTTGGATTAACATTATCAAAATGGAAAATATCTAAGAGATCCAGTATGAATTTTGATATTATAATGGAATTGTGGGAAGGAAGATAAACCATCAAATTCTGCTTTGTCATTTGTTCCATTTCATTGAAAGACTCTTGAGGACACAGTAAACATACAAATATTCTGAAGAGTTAAATTTTAACAGTAAGTGCTGTAGCACAAAGGCATTGTGCAATAGTGATAAGAGTCTGGAAGGCATCATGCAGACTGTACTTGCCAGATAATCCTGGCCCCTTTCATTTCCCCTAAATTTTAAAGTAGCCCTATCACTGTGCTTTGCACGGTGCTATTCAGAGAAAGGATGGTCAGGGCTCCCCAAGAGACCTCCAGATCCCATCCAGGCACAGTGACTTAGAGACAGAGAAACATCAGCTTCCCTGGTGACTTGGTCCTGACAAAGTCTGAATCAGGAAGATCAAAGAGAAGACAGGGTCCTGCCCTTAAGTAAACTCTGTGCATGATAAGGTCTGGCCCTTGATGGACTCTGCTTCTAACCTGTCACATTGCTCCTCCTGATTAAGGAGGGAGAGGGACTGTAAGAAGGAATCAAGCATAAGGAAAGTGGCATGGAAAAGATTCAGCAGCCTCTTTCTCCATAAAATAGAGTGGTACCTTATTTTCTAATACATAAAATTCCCCTGGGGTCTTTGTATATTTTGAACTACTTTTATAATTTGTTTTCTGATATTGTAATCTTCTCCTAATGACCTATGCTGTTTCTTTGCTGGTAGAGTTACTTTACAGTCCCAGAGCAAATAGAGGTTAAACACTATAAATTATAACCCAGTGTATGAGAATTGATTGGGAATTCCAAAACCCATACCTTACTTTTGTACTGGGCATAGAAACTACAGATTGCCACTCTCACTCCTTTGTGGTTCATTGTTAGTGTGTTCATGGTCCGCTGGATCAATTTTATTACCACAAAGTTGGAACTTTTACAACAGCCTTACTGATACTTAGAAATTACAGGAAAAAAGTCTTCTTTTATAAATGTAAACATCATTTGTTTATGCCATCATGTGTGAATGGTCATGATTATATTCCATAGCTGATTGAATACAGTAATAAGTATGTAAAATGTAAGTATTCCTACTGATGTCAGAGCATTAGTAGTTATCGTTGCTTAAGATCACGCATCCTTTCTTCCTTACATGACATATGGAAGACATTTAATGTTATCTTTTATCTCTTGAATTCTAATGCTATAACTTTAAACTCATTGAATAAGGTATTTTTGTTACCCTAACAGGTTCTATGGAGACATGATGGCAAAAAGCCAGACACCTTAGGACCCAATGCTCGTCTGTATAACTGAATTCCCCCAGAATGACCTTCTTGGTAAATATTGGCAGACAAATCCTAAAAACATGATTAACAGCTGAGCAGAGTGATAGTACTTCAATAGGAAATAAACGTATCAAGTGTTTATTATTAAGACATTCAGAAAGAAAATTTTACTTCTGTGTTTTTACTCCCAACTCTAGAGGGGCGAAGGAAAACATATCATAGTTGGCACTGTATTATATACCTGGTCCTGTCCCTTATGCCCAAAATTAAAATATCCTCATTTTGCCTGTAATTGCTTCTAACTATGAATAGCTTAATGGGTTATTGTTCTACCTCTGAATGCTTTCCGGAGTATTCTAAATACTACTGATAAATAACTGCTCCTTATTTATTACCAGTAACTCTCCATTTTCTACAGAAATAAAATCCACATCATTTCCATGAATAGGTAGCATATTTCTTAATAAAATGAAGATTCTCTTTTCTTTGGTTCCACAGTCACTACCATTACCCTCTGTGTGATCTTGACACCATTCTTATCAGACTAAATGACCTCCTTAATCTTCTAGAGAATATATTTCTGAATGCTCCCTTTTATGCATATATGGTTTCTTCTACCCAGGGTGTTCTTTAAGTTGTTCATCTGCCAATCTTGAATTCACTTGTGAAGTCCAAGTGACAAAGCACTTCTTTCATGAAGTCTTCACTTATCTCTCCAGCAGACAGGAGTTTCTGGCTGTGTGGTCTGAAAGCAATTTAAATGCAGTTTCCTGTGTGTAACCATCTGTTATCTTAAAAACATTGCTTTTTACAGTGCCTTATAATGCCATTTCTCATTTTATTCTGAATTATAAGTGATAATTTTACTGAAAGTCACTCAACGCTAGGTCATCCAAAAACCAAAGGCTTTATAACTGATGGTGGAACCAGCGGCACGTACGAGGCCATCTGCCATGAGATCCCTATGGTGGGCTTTCCTATGTTTGCTGATCAACCTGATAACATTGCCTGATGGACCACGGCACACCAGGCTTCCCTGTCCTTCACCATCTCCCAGAGTTTGCTCAAACTCCATTGAGTTAGTGATGCTATCCAACCATCTCATCCTGTCGTCTCCTTATGCTTTAACTCCCCACTGTCATCAGTAGGCAGATCGTTCAGACAAAAAAATCAATATGGCAATAGTGATCATAAATTATACAATTGACCAGTCAAACTTAATTGATATCTTTAGTATTAACACATTACACTAAAAAAATCAGAACATACATCTTCAGTCTTTGCAAACTGCAAGATTTCTGCTGCTTTTTCATTTTAGTCCAGAACTTTCCCAAAGTACTTAACATGGGTTTGCACTTGGTCATTTATTGTTTTTGCTGTTTCTGTGCAGGACACAATGTTGTGACCTCATAACCCTCCACCTTGTTGATGTCACCTTATCTCTAATTCTGTGTCAAAGCGACTGCAGACTCAAGAGCCTCTCACTTGCTATTGTTTTACACTAGTTAGTCTTCTTTCTCACAGAATATAATTGATGTGTGTGTACAAGATGGGTGACAGCACTGGCAAATGAATACTAAACACACTGTATAATCTTGAAGTGTTCTGCACTTTGCCTTTTCACTTGATTTCCACATCTGCTGACTATTCATGCAATTTATTTTTTTAAGGAATAGGAGTTATACTTTAACTTCTGGTTGATGACTTCTGGATATAAGCCTGAGCAATAGCAAAAGTTTACAGTAATTAATTTTAAAGGACTGCATATGAGCAAGATGTC